>NW_027103325.1:210430-218678 GCF_902728285.1 Clytia hemisphaerica
CAGTTGAAAAAGAAACTTTGATCACCAATGACCAAAAACAGAATTTGCGACTTTTACGAAAATATACGCCATATCTGTAATCGGCCTTATGGGTTTTGTTGCTACTCGTTCTTAACTTATTCAAAAGGCCTAAAATGTTTGTAAAAGTGTCAAAGTTAAGTTTTTCATTGATTTAAATCAGTTGAAAAAAAACACTTTAATCACCAATGACCACAAACAGGAATTGACTACTTTTACGAAAATACACGCCATATCTGTAATCGGCCTTGGGTTTTGTTATTACTTGGTTAAAACTTCTTCAAAAGGCCTAAGATGTTTGCAAAAGGGTCAAAGTTGAATTTTTCATTGAAAGAAATCAGTCGAAAAAGAAACTTTGTTCACCAATGACCAAATACAGAATTGGTGACTTTTACGAAAATACATGCCATATCTGTAATCGGCCTAGGGTTTTGTTGCTACTTGGTTGAAACTTCTTCAAAATGTTTAAAATGTTTGAAAAAGAAACTTTAATCACCAATGACCAAAAACAGAATTTGTGACTTTTACGAAAATACACGCCAAATCTGTAATCGGCCCTGAGTTTTGTTGCTACTTGGTTAAAACTTTCAAAAGGCCTAAAATGTTTGCAAGAGGGTCAAAGTTAAATTTTTCATTGAAATAAATGAGTTGAAAAAAAAACTTTGATCACCAATGACCAAAAACAGAATTGGCGAATTTTACGAAAATATATGCCATATTTGGGTTTTGTTGCTACTTGTTCAAAACTTCTTCAAAAGGCCTAAAATGTTTGCAAGAGGGTCAAAGTTGATTTTTTCATTGAAATAAATGAGTTGAAAAAGAAACTTTGATCACCAATGACCAAAAACAGAATTGGCGAATTTTACGAAAATATATGCCATATTTGGGTTTTGTTGCTCCTTGTTCAAAACTTCTTCAAAATGTTTAAAATGTTTGCAAGAGGGTCAAAGTTGAATTTTTTATTGAAAGAAATCAGTTGAAAAAGAAACTTTGATCACCAATGACCAAAAACAGCATTGGCGACTTTTACGAAAATATACGCCATTATCTGTAATCGGCCTTATGGGTTTTGTTGCAACCTGGTTAAAACTTTTCATTGAAATAATTCATAACTTTTCATTTTTCATTGAAATAATTCAGTTGAAAAAGAAACTTTGATCACCAATGACCAAAAACAGAATTGGCGACTTTTACGAAAATATACGCCATATCTGTAATCGGCCCTGAGTTTTGTTGCTACTCGTTCTTAACTTATTGAAAAGGTCTAAAATGTTTGCAAGAGGGTCAAAATTAAATTTTTCATTGAAATAAATCAGTTGAAAAAAAAACTTTAATCACCAATGACCAAAAACAGAATTGGCGAATTTTACGAAAATACACGCCATATCTGTAATTGGCCTAGAGCTTTGTTGCTACTTGGTTAAAACTTCTTCAAAATGTTTAAAATTTTTGCAAAAGGATCAAAGCTGATTTTTTTTTTTGAAAAAAATCAGTTGAAAAAGAAACTTTAATCACCAATGACCAATAACAGAATTTGCGATTTTTACGAAAATATACGCCATATCTGTAATTTATTTATTAAAGGATTGAGGTTCAAGGCGCGCCGTGGGCCTCTAAGAACCTATCTTTTTTTAAAATGCTTGTTGTTATAATTTTCTTTAGGTATAGTTTTGTTCTGGGGCTTCCCCTGACTTTAAATTGAATAGTTTTGTCTTTCATTTGAGCATTGAGCTCGCGTGCTCTCTTGCAAAATTCTTTGATTGTCAATCGTTCCAAAATCGTGAGGTCTTCTGTTGCTCGATAGGGTGAAGGAGGGCCTTTGTATGTCGTGATGGTTCTCAAGACTTTGTTCTTGTCTTCTTCATTTTCGAACACTACCTTGATTGGTCGATACCTCCCTTCCTCCTCTCTCTCTTCCGTGAATACTCCAATCCTCTGTGTGTTTACAATTTTTATGTCCTTGATACCCAGTTGTAATCCAAGGACTCTGTACTTGATAAATTTCTCGTCGTAAATTTTCGTTGTATTCTCAGGATCCTCCAAATGTTCTTTGATTCCATGGAAAATTAGGTTGCACGCTGTGGATCGTTGTTTGCCGACTGTTTCACTTCGAGTTATTTTCTCCACCTTATTCGATTGTTGATTCATATGTTTGGATACAGCTTCAGTATAACTAAACTCTTTCAGCTCTTGCTTCTTTTCGATTATGATGTTCTCGATCTTTGTTTCTATCTTCTTCTCGAGTATGCTCATCTTTGCTTCGAGGCTTTCTTTGATTTCTTTTGTAATAACGTTGACGTCTTTTGATTTAAGTTGGGAGATTTCTTCATTTTGTACTTTCATGATGTTTTCACATGCTTTAATTTCCTTTTGAAGTCCTTCGATTTTGGTGTTTTCTGCATGTTTTTAACTCGTTCCATCAGCTCTGGTGAGATCTTAACGCAACTTTGACATTGGAAACTTCGAGATTTAAACGTTAAGCAAATCTGTATTTGGTAGATTGGTAGCTGGGAACAGTTATAATGAACATCTCGGTGGCACTTCCTGCAGGTCAGAGTGTCTTTTGGTGTTGTTCCTTCTCTAATAATGCATTTTTCTGGGGTGCAAACCTCATTTTTAAGCGGCAATTCTTGGTCATTTTCATCGATTTTTCCCCCCATTTTCCTTGCGAGATTCGCCAACTTAAAAAAAGACGTCTTGATGCAAAAAAGTATTTGACGTAATGGTAATCGGCCCTGAGTTTTGTTGCTACTTGGTTAAAACTTTCAAAAGGCCTGAAATGTTCGCAAGACAGGGCCCGCGCCACCGGGGGGGCCGGGGGGGCCATGGCCCCCCCACTTTTTTGCAAAGCAAAATAAAAAAATTCTCCTAACCTAATTATTTTTTTCTTTTCTGTGCGCGTGCCAATAAAAACATTAGAACCTTTCTAAAAGGGGACAGATGGACACTTAAATAAGTCTAGTTATACTATTTTGTTTTAAACAAACAAACTTAACAGTTTTCTTTCAGAAAATCAGAACAAAAAGGAAGCTGTTTTAGCCAAATAAGACAGGTCAAAATCGAAAATTTTCCCGCCCGTCGGCGCAAACCATGGTTGCGCCTCCTTAGTCACTATATTTTTGTTGGCCCCCTCACTTTCAAAATCGTGGCGCAGGCCCTGCAAGAGGGTCAAAGTTGAATTATTCATTGAAATAAATCAGTTGAAAAAGAAACTTTGATCACCAATGACCAAAAACAGAATTGGCGACTTTTATGAAAATACACGCCATATCTGTAATCGGCCCTGAGTTTTGTTGCTACTTGGTTAAAACTTTCAAAAGACCTAAAATGTTCGCAAGAGGGTCAAAGTTAAATTTTTCATTGAAATAAATCAGTTGAAAAAAAAACTTTAATCAACAATGACCACAAACAGAATTCGCTACTTTTACGAAAATATATGCCATATTTGGGTTATGTTGCTACTTGTTAAAAACTTCTTCAAAATGCCTAAAATGTTTGCAAGACGGTCAAAGTTGAATTATTCATTGAAAGAAATCATTTGAAAAAAAAACTTTGATCACCAATGACCAAAAACAGAATTGGCGACTTTTACGAAAATATACGCCATATCTGTAATTGGCCTTATGGGTTTTGTTGCTACTTGGTTAAAACTTCTTCAAAATGTTTAAAATGTTTGCAAGAGGGTCAAAGTTGAATTTTTCATTGAAAGAAATCAGTTGAAAAATATACTTTGATCACCAATGACCAAAAACAGAATTGGCGACTTTTACGAAAATATACACCATATCTGTAATCGGCCTTGGGTTTTATTGCTACTCGTTCTTAACTTGTTCAAAAGGTCTAAAATGTTCGCAAGAGGGTCAAAGTTGATTTTTTCATTGAATTAAATCAATTGAAAAAGAAACTTTGATCGCCAATGACCAAAAACAGAGTTGGCGACTTTTACTAAAATAGACGCCATATCTGTAATCGGCCTTGGGTTTTGTTGGACCTACCTCCGGGTGACCTACCTCTGGGTGCCCGGTGGAGGTCCTATGAATTAACCTCTGTCTGTTCGTCCGTCTGTCCGTCTGTTACCAGCTTTTCTCGAGATTGGCTCATTAGTTTTTTCTGATTTTTTGCACAAAGATGCAAAATGGCAATGGCCAAAATGTGACGGAGCCCGATTTTCGAAAAAAAATCATTTCCGGCCGAAAATGCCGGAAATATGCCGGAAAAGGTTTTTTGGCATTTTCTCAAGATTTCATCATTAGTTTTTTCTGATTTTTTGCACAAAGATGGGTATTAGCAATGCCCAAAACTTGGCCGAGTCCGATTTTTGAGAAAAAATCTTTTCCGGTCGATAATGCCGGAAATATGCCGGAAATCGCCGTTTTTGCAGATTTTCATTGGACTTTTTCCTTATAATTGGTTGTTTTTTCATTCAAAAACATTATTAATAGCAATGCCCACCATCAAGCATGTTTCAATTTTCAATAAAATTGATTTTTGAAGCCGGAACTATTTTAAAAGTCGCCGGAACAACCTATTTTCGCCGGAAAGACGGTATTTCTTGAATTTCTCGAGCTGTACTTTATATTTTTTTATGAAATTTTGCATACTGACGCAATATGGCTGTACCCTAAAATGTGACGGAGCCCGATTTTCGAAAAACATTTTTTTCGGCCGAAAATGCCGGAAATATGCCGGAAAAAAACGGTTTTTCGACATTTTGTCGAATTTTTATTTTTAGTTTTTTCTGTTTTTTTTTGCAGAAAGATGCGTATTCGCAATGCTCAAAACATGGCCGAGTTTGATTTTTGAGAAAAAATTTTTTTCCGATTGAAAATTCCGGAAATCGCCGTTTTTGCAGATTTTCATTGGATTTGTTCCTTATATTTCTATGTTTTTCACTCAAAAACAATATTGATAACAATGCTCACCATCAAGCATGATTCAATTGTCAATAAAACTGATTTTTGCGACCAGAACTTTCTATTTATTTTTTCCCTACAACTCTTCCCTCTCCCCCTACCATTAATCAATGATGAATTTCGATGATGCATTTTCGCTAAATGCTATGTTTTCTGACAGATTTTTTTAATTTTTCTCCTTGCATTGCTATCTAACTTTCATCATCAGGTAGGTCCATTCAGCATCTAGCTTGTTGATACTTGTTCTAAACTTTTTCAAAAAGTCTAAAATGTTTGCAAGCGGGTTAAAATTCTGTTTTTCATGGAAAAAAAATCACTTACAAATGAAACTTTGATCGCAAATGACCAAAAACAGAATTGGTAACTTTTACTAAAATAGACGCTGTATCTGTAATCGGCCTTGGGTTTTATTGCTACTCGTTCTTAACTTATTCAAAAGATCTAAAATGTTTGCAAGAGTGGTAAAATTCTGTTTTTCATGGAAATAAATCACTTAGAAAAGGAACTTTGATCGCCAAAGACCAAAAACAGAATTGGCGACTTTAACGAAAATATACGCCATATCTGTAATCGGCCCTGGGTTTTGTTGATACTTGGTTAAAAATTCTTGAAAAGGCCTAACATGTTTGCAAGAGGGTCAAAGTTTAATTTTTATTGAAAGAAATCAGTTGAAAAAGAAAATTTGATCACCAATGACCAAAAACAGAATGGGCGACTTTTACGGAAATATACGCCATATCTGTAATCGGCCTTGGGTTTTATTGCTACTCGTTCTTAACTTATTCAAAAGATCTAAAATGTTTGCAAGAGTGGTAAAATTCTGTTTTTCATGGAAATAAATCACTTAGAAAAGGAACTTTGATCGCCAAAGACCAAAAACAGAATTGGCGACTTTAACGAAAATATACGCCATATCTGTAATCGGCCCTGGGTTTTGTTGATACTTGGTTAAAAATTCTTGAAAAGGCCTAAAATGTTTGCAAGAGGGTCAAAGTTGAATTTTTCATTGAAATAAATCAGTTGAAAAAGAAACTTTGATCACCAATGACCAAAAACAGAATTGGCGACTTTTACGAAAATACACGTCATATCTGTAATCGGCCTTGGGTTTTATTGCTACTTGTTCTTAACTTATTCAAAAGGTCTAAAATGTTTGCAAGAGTGGTAAAATTCTGATTTTCATGGAAATAAATCACTTAGAAAAGGAACTTTGATCACCAAAGACCAAAAACAGAATTGGCGACTTTAACGAAAATATACGCCAGCAGGGCTCGAAATAACGGTCGGACATCGGACATTGTCCGACCCAAATAGCTTCATGTCCGACCCAAAGATCATAATTTTCAAGCTAAAGCAACCCTGATCGGACATTTTGTCCGACCCACTTGAAATTGTTATTTCGAGCCTTGCCGCCATATCTGTAATCGGCCCTGGGTTTTGTTGATACTTGTTCAAAACTTCTTCAAAAGGTCTAAAATGTTTGTAAGAGAGTTAAAGTTGATTTTTCATTGAAAAAAATCAGTTGAAAAAAAAACTTTGATCGCAGATGACCAAAAACAGAATTGGCGACTTTAACGAACATACACGCCATATCTGTAATCGGCCATGAGTTTTGTTGCTATAGTCCAGGGAAAGTGTCCATCAATTGTGCGTTTTTGACTAGAAAGCATGAAATTTGGTACAGTGGTACCTTACAGGGTAAGAAACATTTTAAGCCTCTGACCCACTTCCGGAACTGTTTGTGTATTTTACAGACCAGAATGCCTCCCAGGCCAGAAAAATATTTTTTATCTTCAAAGCATGTCATATGATATATCGTTGGAAAGGTTTTCTCACACTGATTCTAAAAAACATCACAACATATATCTGAAAATGGACTGGGTCCGAGTTATGAGCTACGGAAGTAATTTACAGACCAATTACAGAATAATTGCCACACTCCATGAAAATCCGCCTACAACTGCAGCAAAACCTGAGAAAACGAAAGTTATTTATATCTCTAGATAGGAAAGTTTTCAGACCCAACTTTATATCTCAAAATTAATCAATATCAAATTTCTGTTCGATTGATATATGATAAGCCTATATTTGGGATAGAAGAATTTTCAGTTTTGCCTACGGGGGTCCAATAACCAAAAATCCGTCATCATGGATACCCAGGTGAGAAATCCAGGTGGCCCAGAAGCTTAAAATTTCCTTATTACTATAAGGAACAACAAGAAAAACATCAAGAAAGATACTTCCCGGCTCGTACCTGTCTATTTTTCGATGATGACTTTTTTTATTTTTGATTAGAAATCCTTTGTCGTTAATTACAAGATGGTTATATCCAGTACACACCGGAAAGATGTTCTTTCCATCGAGTTCTTTCCAATGAGAGACTCCTGAATAGGAAAGTAAACCACTTATTTCTCATCCAGAACGCCCGCGCGTAGTTTTTTCTCAAACGCCGGATTGAAAATAAAATCTATCATTAGATTTCAAAAAATGTAGTCCTCCAAAACAAAGGAATCGCTAGATACAATCTGTCGTCATGGTTACGGCGTGTTCTATGCGTTTTTTGGATGGGAAATAAGTAGCCTCGATTTCTCTTGCCTGAGAAGGGTTAAAGTTTCGCCTTTAGCCCTTCGGGCTTGAAACTCAATGGATCTTTCACATCATAAGATAAATCTTTCTAAAACAGATATCCAAAGCGCGTAAAGCTAGGTTTTCAAACAATTGCTCAACATTTAGTCATTCTAGTCTCAGCATTGTTCTTAAAACTATTTTTTATTTTTGGCATTTGTTCCTATAAAATACACCTTTCCCGAATTGTTATTTAGGCTTTTTGACTTTTTTATTTTAATGTTTGAATGTTTCTATTTAGTTTCATAAAATTGTATGTCGCAAAACTAAACAAATAAAAAAAGAATTATGAAAAAAGCACTTCCGGTTCTTGAGTTTTTTTGATTTGAAATTTCTTTATAAACAATAGAATTACATGGAAATGAGGCCGGGCTGTATGTTTTAGTTTTTATAAGGGATTTCACCTTGAACAAAAACAGTCATAAAAATTGATAGAAAAAAGCTTTTGAGCTCAAATTTTCAGCATGCACTTGTCTTTATAGGAGAAATACAAATATATAGTTTTCAATATGGTTTGAAGACCTTCGAAAAAAAATAAACAATTCGGGAAAGGTGTATTGTTCTTATAAAAAAGATCAAGCTAGAATCTGAAACAGTTTCAGTTAACTGTTATTTCACATTATTTGATACATACAAAAGTTTTCTTTAAAAAAGTATAATATATAAATGTAAAATTTTATATGAAAGGTTGC
>NW_027103325.1:218688-223235 GCF_902728285.1 Clytia hemisphaerica
TTCGATGTAATTTGACCTCCTATGTAACTTTCCAGCAAACTTTACCTTACTAATCAGATCATCTTTTAACGTCTCCTATTACAACTAAATAGCCACATACACGTTTTTTTTTATAAGAACAAACTATATAAGAACATAAGGCTTCGAGGCCCAAAAATCTAAGAACATTCTAAGAACATACTAAGGCTTTGGAGACTTAAAAACATGCAATTTCTTAAGAAATTACATCAAAATGCTCAAAAAAAGCTGAAAATAAGAACATTTTAAGAACATTTTTAGGCATCAAATCCAAAAAACTAAGAACATCCGAAGGCTTCGAAAATTTTTGACGTTCTTATAAAAAAAAAAACGTGTAAACGTATTAACTACCGTGAAAATCACATCCCAAAATCATAATGCTACATGTGACGACCAATCGCGATTTTATACACCGTTTAACAGTCTCACCATCTCCACCGTAGAGGCGGTAGGTAAAAATGCTCACTTTAGTACTGTGGAAGGTTAGAGAAATGTAAACATTGCCATTTTTTTTCTTTCTTTAAAGAGAATGTTTTAGATATTTGAACATGATATTAATGACAATTTTATGTATCTCTCCTGAAAATTTCACAAAAATTCATCTAGAGGAAAAGAAGTTATGATTAAAAGAAGTTCTTCACCTACCATTTCTCTGCTGGGTTTTCTTATGAGAACTGGATGTTTACCTACCATTTTTTACGGGGGAGAGTGAAGTTTCCCGTGGTTGCCAAAATCAAAACAACTATCAAAACAATGGAAAATTGTTCATACGCGTGCGCAGTCGACACTGTTAAACGGTGTATTCTGCGCGCAATCAATGCGGAGAAAAGTAACCATGACGACAGTCCAAGATCTTGGATTAAGTTCAAAGTTGATATTTTATTCGCGGCGTTGAAAACACAACTCGAAAATGTCACCAACGCTTTTTAAATAGAGTCAGTGATTACAGGATGATTTGTCTATTATTTCGGTTACTGTTATACATTTGGGAGTCATGTAGAAGATTTCTTTTCAAATAAACTCATTTCAATTACAATTTTACACGTTTCTGGGAATTCGTCGGTCAATAGTAAATTAGTCTACGTCATATCTTCCTTCGTTTCGAGCGTAAAACTCCTACTCTTCGGGCTATGAGCACTGCTCTTGTTTTGAATATTGAAATTCTTCGGATAAATCGCATGCGCACTGAGGTTTTAATGAAACAATAGAGAGTTTCGAAACCTAAGCCAATCAGCTGTGCTTCAGAAGGAACATCCAGAGAAAAAATTTACCTTGAGTTTATGTTTATGTTTATGTTTCTTTCTTTAAAGTTGATGCAAAGTAGTACAATGTGTACTTAGCTCGAGGCTAATCAATATCAACTATTAATGACAAATCTCTAGAAGGTTGATACTCAAGATCACATTTTTACAAATAATCTAATTCATCAATGAAACCAACGCCATAAAGTGCACAGTTTCGGCAAGGACAAGAGTGGCCTCCATTGCTTGATTTCTTTTTTAAATTCATCTATGTTTTTAAGTTTTTTAAAGTCATCGGGAAGGAGCCCAATTTTAGGTCCCAGAAAGCTAAAGACGATTTTCCATTCATTTCACTTCAACTACTCTACTACGAAAGGAATCCTTTTTCTCGTTTTGATCTTACATTGTTTTTGAGAAATATTTTACTTCTGATTCTTGAGTTTTATTTAAATAGCTCTGTGGATAAGATTGATTGCTCGTTGATGAAGGTGGAACCGTTGTCAAGTTTCAACAGATCGAATGATGAGTGTAGTTGAGTAAACGATTCTCAAGCATCTTTTGTAGATTGTTGATTTTATCCTCTAGAGCTCTGCTATGAAACATCCATGAGAGGACAGTAATGAAGTGGCATTAATGAAAGCATTCATCAGCGTTTCTTTTTTTCTAAGTGAGATGTGCTCATTCTGGCTAAGGCGGTTATTTTCAAAACTACTTTCTTGCAAAGATTTTCTATATGCGATTCAAACGTCAAAAGATTACGAGGTTACTCCAAGTTCTTTGACGTTTTGGTATTGAAAACAGTTTCTTCTCAATATTTAGATAGAGCGAGTCGTCAATGATGTTAACTATTAGCTGACATTTGTCAGTATTACTAACCATTGATTAATCGAAAGCCATGTGAAGATTTTTTTCTACTACAGAGCTTAGTTTACCACTTACTTCAATCCAGGTAGGAGCACTAACATAGGGTGTCGTATCGTCCGCATAATCGCACCTTAAGTATCCTCATGATGAAAAGAGGTCACAAATATAAATATTGAAAACAGAGGCCAAGGATTGATCCTTGGGAACACCATCCTTGATCTTGATCCAGTTACTCAGTTCGTTGCCTACTTTGTCCTTTGTTTGCCTATTTCCAGATAACTCTTGACTAACCCAGTGGAAAGGTCATCGAACCCGTATGCACCGATCTTTGCTACAAGTAATTTGTGGCACATGCAGTCAAAGGCCTTAGAAAGGTCATGAGCAGTGCCCAAAAACATCTTTTTTTGTCATTGGCTAGCTTCCAGCTCTTCCATTGGGAGAAGAGAGGTTTGAGTGGATATCCTTCCTGAAACCCATTGTGTCATCAAGTAGTGCTCAAAGTATCTGTTTGATTGTGATATACTTTTCGTAAATTTTGGATATACCGGCATTACTTTTGGGCTATATTTTTTTATCGATTTTAGAATTTTTCTTGTAGACTGGGGGACGTCGCGAACTGGAAATGTTGGGAAATACCTGAGCTGAAGGACCATTTATGCTTATAAAAGCAGCTTGCAAATAGTGAGAGTATTTTTTAATTATTTCGCTGGTATATCAATTTTCCGCTTGAGACTTATTGTCTTAAGGTTACAATTATCTTCTCTCACTTCGTCTTCGGTGGTGTTCTAAACTTGAAGGAGGTCATTGTTTGATACTTTTCTTTTATTTTGAGTAACTAGGGTGGTAAGAATATTATCAGAAGTTCATGAGAGGACCTGGTTCTGTTGGGTTGATTGGATCTAATTTTACAGTGTATTTATGAAAAACTCATTAAACATTTTTCCAATTTCTTTATTCTTTAATCATCATCATTTTCGACTAAGAGTTGTTTTCACTTATGTCCTATTAGAAAAAAGGGCGCACCGTTTTCCAAATTTTTATTGTCAGTGATTTGGCTTTATCAGAAGCATAAAAATCTTCTTTTAGTGTTCTCGATATAAGCATCGGTTCGCTGTTGGTTGTAATTTTATTTGTTGATGTTAGAGGGTCTTTTCGTTTAATGTTTATGTTATTAATCGAGATCGCTGCACATGGCCTTTAGTGATTTTCATGAAAGGTTTTCCTTACCTCTTAGTAATTTTGTGTTTTTTCGGCTTCAGCGTTTAGAAGATTTAACTAACCACTTTTCATTTTATGTTCAAAGTTGCGATTGAATCTAGTACTTGTGTTAAATGATTTGAAAAGATCTTCGTTAAGATTTTGTAGCTCTATATTTAATGCTTAGGGAGACACTTTTCAAGGGTTTTTAAGACGCTTATTGTGATGTTGTGAAAGTCCGATAGGTATTAGATACAGAGGAAGAGCCCGAAAATTCTTTGGTATTTGTTAGCATCAGAATCAGCATTTCGTTTCTGTGTTTTTGAAGGCACGTAGGTTTAGTTTATCAAGCTAGAAAGCTCCTGCTAGCAAGGAAACTCAGGCATTTAGTTTGTCGATTCACAATTGAAATCCCCCAGTAGTAAAATCGGTCATGCCTCCTATAGAATCAGGCTTTTTGTAAACTCTAAATGAATTTATATTGTCTACATCGGATGATAGAGCACCCAGAGCCATTTTTGCTTCTTCAGATGACCTCGTGGAATATAGCTTCATATTCTTGTCTTTTATCGAGTTTAGAGAATGCCCTGACGTAAAGTAGAAGACCTCCCCTTTGTCCCTGTCCAAGCGATATGGACGCAGTAGTTTTCAAAATGAATATTTCAGGATGATTTCGTCAATCTTATTTTCGAGACCCAAAAAAATGTCGTTACTTGATAACACTTGAGACCTTCAAATTTGCATCTACGAGTTGATATTAATGTCTATGTGACGTTTGCGACGTTATTAATACGATTTTGTCTCAGAGCCTTTTCTTCGAATTCATAAGATTTTTCGTTGGTTGTCAAGCAATGGGGGACCATCTACATACCTTCACTGTCACCTTTTCTTTGTTTTGGATTCATCGTTTCTGTACTGTTTTGTCGTTTTCATGGTTTTTGCTGGTATTTTTTGTGTGTTTTTTCTTGTATTCTTTAAGGTTCATTGTGTAGGGGTGTTAATGTTGGTTTTCTCTTCGACGAAACTTCCGAGGCTAACCTTTTTTGAGTTTTCCGAAGCGATGTCCCATTCAGTATCGTCTAGGTTCATATTTGCTTTAATCCAGCCATTCCTTAGAACTGCTTTTCGAGTTAGTCTTCCGTATGCTTATCCTTTTATCGTCATTTCCTTTGAGGGTGATAGCTGTGAAGAGGGACAACTTTCTTTTTCTGAACCAGGACAAGTTTT
>NW_027103326.1:0-7585 GCF_902728285.1 Clytia hemisphaerica
TAGCTTTGCAATATATCAAGGACTGAAAATGACGGACTTTTCTAAGTATTTGACTGAAAATGACGGACTTTTCTAAGTATTTGACGTATATTCATATGACGAAAAGTGAGCGTTTAATTTTGTTAATAAGATATTCTTTTCTTTTATACATATATATATATATGTAGCCAAATGACCCCAGCTGTTTCACCAGTTTCACCAGTTTCACGGATTCTCAAGTACATATCTATAGCCAAAAGACCCCTCTAAGCTGTTTCACCAGTTTCACCAGTTTCACGGATTTTCTTGTACATATACATAGCCAAAAGACCCCTCTAAGCTGTTTCATCAGTTTCACCAGTTTCACCAGTTTCACGGATTTTACTGTACATATACATAGCCAAAAGACCCCTCTAAGCTGTTTCACCAGTTTCACCAGTTTCACGGATTTTCTTGTACATATACATAGCTAAAAGACCCTTCTAAGCTGTTTCACCAGTTTCACCAGTTTCACGGATTTTCTTGTACATATACATAGCCAAAAGAGACCCCTAAGCTGTTTTCACCATTTCATCAACCAGTTTCACGGATTTTCTTGTACTTACATATAGCCAAAAGACCCCTCTAAGCTGTTTCACCAGTTTCACCAGTTTCACGGATTTTCTTGTACATATACATAGCCAAAAGACCCCTCTAAGCTGTTTCACCAGTTTCACCAGTTTCACGGATTTTCTTGAACATATCTATAGCCAAAAGACCCCTCTAAGCTGTTTCACCAGTTTCACCAGTTTCACGGATTTTCTTGTACATACATATAGCCAAAAGACCCCTCTAAGCTGTTTCATCAGTTTCACCAGTTTCACGGATTCTCAAGTACATATCTATAACTATAACCAAAAGACCCCTCTAAGCTGTTTCACCAGTTTCACCAGTTTCACGGATTTTCTTGTACATATACATAGCCAAAAGACCCCTCTAAGCTGTTTCACCAGTTTCACGGATTTTCTTGTACATACATATAGCCAAAAGACCCCTCTAAGCTGTTTCATCAGTTTCACCAGTTACACGGATTCTCAAGTACATATCTATAACCATAGCCAAAAGACCCCTCTAAGCTGTTTCACCAGTTTCACCAGTTTCACGGATTTTACTGTACATATACATAGCCAAAAGACCCCTCTAAGCTGTTTCACACAGTTCACCAGTTTCACGGAGTTTTTCTTGTACATATACATAGCCAAAAGACCCCTCTAAGCTGTTTCATCAGTTTCACCAGTTTCACCAGTTTCACGGATTTTCTTGTACATATTCATAGCTAAAAGACCCCTCTAAGCTGTTTCACCAGTTTCACCAGTTTCACGGATTTTCTTGTACATATACATAGCCAAAAGACCCCTCTAAGCTGTTTCACCAGTTTCACCAGTTTCACGGATTTTCTTGTACTTACATAGAGCCAAAAGACCCCTCTAAGCTGTTTCACCAGTTTCACCAGTTTCACGGATTTTACTGTACATATACATAGCCAAAAGACCCCTCTAAGCTGTTTCACCAGTTTCACCAGTTTCACAAACTTATTTATTAATTTCGCTTAGCGAAAGTATTACGATAGCCTTTCTGCGGCGGCGGCGGGGGAGAACTTTTTTGGGGCGAAGATTATGGCGTTGGCGTTTGACCCGGGCGTTCTCTGGTTAGTTGGTTCAGTATACTATGGAGATAATCATAAGTCGCGTCTTTTTGCTCGAATATTAATTCCACAAATTTAAGCATATAACTATTTGTTTTTTTATTTATTTTCTTATAAGCATATACTTTATAAGAATCAACTCAATAACTCTTGACAGACGGTGATATACCTTTCGGTAATTAGTTCTTACAAAGTAAACAAGGGATGGCAAACAATATGAGCATATTTATTTTTTTTATAAGCATATACTTTATAAGAATCAACTCAATAACTCATGATAGACGGTGATATATCTTTCGGTAATTAGTTCTTACAAAGTAAACAAGGGATGGCGAACAATATGAGCATATTTTTTTTTTATAAGCATATACTTTGTAAGAATCAACTCAATAACTCTTGATAGACGGTGATATACCTTTCGGTAATTAGTTCTTACAAAGTAAACAAGGGATGGCGAACAATATGAGCATATTTATTTTTTTTATAAGCATATACTTTATAAGAATCAACTCAATACCTCTTGATAGACGGTGATATATCTTTCGGTAATTAGTTCTTACAAAGTAAACAAGGGACAGCGAACAATATGAGCATATTTATTTTTTTTATAAGCATTTACTTTATAAGAATCAACTCAATACCTCTGATAGACGGTGATATACCTTTCGGTAATTAGTTTTTTACAAAGTAAACAAGGGACAGCGAACAATATGAGCATATTTATTTTTTTTATAAGCATTTACTTTATAAGAATCAACTCAATACCTCTTGATAGACGGTGATATACCTTTCGGTAATTAGTTCTTACAAAGTAAACAAGGGACAGCGAACAATATGAGCATATTTATTTTTTTTATAAGCATTTACTTTATAAGAATCAACTCAATACCTCTTGATAGACGGTGATATATCTTTCGGTAATTAGTTCTTACAAAGTAAACAAGGGATGGCAAACAATATGAGCATATTTATTTTTTATAAGCATATACTTTATAAGAATCAACTCAATAACTCATGATAGACGGTGATATATCTTTCGGTAATTAGTTCTTACAAAGTAAACAAGGGATGGCGAACAATATGAGCATTTTTTTTTTTATAAGCATATACTTTGTAAGAATCAACTCAATAACTCTTGATAGACGGTGATATACCTTTCGGTAATTAGTTCTTACAAAGTAAACAAGGGATGGCGAACAATATGAGCATATTTATTTTTCTTATAAGCATATACTTTATAAGAATCAACTCAATAACTCTTGATAGACGGTGATATACCTTTCAGTAATTAGTTCTTACAAAGTAAACAAGGGATGGCGAACAATATGAGCATATTTATTTTTTTATAAGCATATACTTTATAAGAATCAACTCAATACCTCTTGATAGACGGTGATATACCTTTCGGTAATTAGTTCTTACAAAGTAAACAAGGGATGGCGAACAATATGAGCATTTTTACTTTTCTTATAAGCATATACTTCATAAGAATCAACTCCTTAACTCATGATAGACGGTGATATACCTTTCGGTAATTAGTTCTTACAAAGTAAACAAGGGACAGCGAACAATATGAGCATATTTATTTTTCTTATAAGCATCTACTTTATAAGAATCAAATCAATAACTATTGATAGACGGTGATTTCCTTTCGGTAATTAGTTCTTATAAAGTAAACAAGGGATGGCGTGAAATATGAGCATATTTATTTTTTTTATAAGCATTTACTTTATAAGAATCAACTCAATAACTCATGATAGACGGTGATATATCTTTCGGTAATTAGTTCTTACAAAGTAAATAAGGGATGGCGAACAATATGAGCATATTTATTTTTCTTATAAGCATATACTTTATAAGAATCAACTCAATACCTCTTGATAGACGGTGATATACCTTTCGGTAATTAGTTCTTACAAAGTAAACAAGGGATGGCGTATAGTATGAGCATTTTTACTTTTCTTATAAGCATATACTTTATAAGAATCAAATAAATAACTCTTGATAGACGGTGAGATACCTTCCGGTAATTAGTTCTTACAAAGTAAACAAGGGACGGCGCACAATGTGAGCATATTTATTTTTTATAAGCATATGCTTTGTAAGAGTTCTTAAAAATCAAACAGCAATTGTTCTTAAATTGGTCTTATTTTTTTAGTGATTTTAAGTCTCCTTGTTCTTGTATAATTGTTTCATCAAGGCTCGATGTAAAGTAGATTTCAGATTAGCTTTAATCTCTACTTCTTCTTTTTCCCATGCAGTTCAAATTCTAGGCGAAATTTTCGACTTCAAGTCGTCTTGTTTCAATTGTAAGCCTTATGTTATAAGAATTAAATCAATAGCTCTTGATAGACGGTGATATACCTTTCGGTAATTAGTTCTTATAAAGTAAACAATGGATGACGTGCAATATGAGCATATTTATTTTTTTTATAAGCATATACTTTATAAGAATCAAGTCAATAACTCTTGATAGACGGTGATATACCTTTCTGTAATTAGTTCTTATAAAGTAAACAAGGGATGTCGTGCAATATGAGCATATTTATTTTTTTTATAGGCATATACTTTATAAGAATCAAGTCAATAACTCTTGATAAACGGTGATATACCTTTCGGTAATTAGTTCTTATAAAGTAAACAAGGGATGGCGTGCAATATGAGCATATTTATTTTTTTTATAAGCATATACTTTATAAGAATCAAGTCAATAACTCTTGATAAACGGTGATATACCTTTTGGTAATTAGTTCTTATAAAGTAAACAAGGGATGGCGTGCAATATGGGCATATCTATTTTTCTTATAAGCATATACTTTATAAGAATCAAATCAATAACTCTTGATAGACGGTGATATACCTTTCGGTGATTAGTTCTTATAAAGTAAACAATGGATGGCGTGCAATATGAGCATTTTTTTTTTATAAGCATATACTTTATAAGAATCAAGTCAATAACTCTTGATAGAGTAGCTGCACAAGTTGACAAAAGAGGCATTTTTAGCAGAAAACTTCTGGGTAAATGTTACTTCTGAGACACCAGGTTAAGTTTTCAAAGAATATATTAACCTCTGAAGACCAATTATAGAAATTTTACCGCGCATGTGTCAATCTAATCACTGTAGAAAGAATCAAAGATGAAGAGCAAATATTACCTTATTAATGTCTAGCAGACTGTATCAGTATGCAGTTTACTATTTACGAATTCCCCAGAAACCTCTAAGTGTAATCGAAGTGAGTTTCTTTCGAAAGAAACATTTTACATGATCCCAAAATGTATAACAGTAATTACTAAACAATTAATTATGGAAATGTCACTTTTAATTGCATTGAAATAATAGACAGATTTTATTTTACGATTCTCTATCGCTGACTCTTTTTAAAAAGCATTGATGATATTTTTTTAGTTGTGTTTTCAACGGCTGGAAGAAAAATAAACACTTTGAACTTCATCCAAGATCTTGGATGGTCGTCATGGTTACTTTTGTCTTCGTTGATAACGCAATGAATAGAATTGCGATTTGTCGGCACAGCTTCAATATTTGATTTTGACCTGTGCTTTTCACGGAACGTTTCTTTGCTTTTATTGCAGGCAAATACTTCTTGGAAGAGTGTTTCAGTTAATTTACATTCATTAGAGTCACTCTGAGCGGGAAGAAATGCCAGTGTCGGATACGTCTAACTGATATGGTCATTTTAGTTTAACTTTGCTTAATCATCGTTTCCTTGCTTTTCTTGAAAAGATATACTTGTCGGAAAATGGTTTCAGTTAATTTACATTAATCAAACTCACTCTGACCTGAATGACATGTCAGTGTCCATATCAGTTGCGTCTAACAAATATGGCCATTTTAGTTTAACTTTCTTTAATCATTTTTTGCTTGCTTTTATTGAAAAGAAATACTTCATTTAAGATTGTTTCCGTCGCAATTTACATTCATTAAACTCACTCTGAGCTGGATGACATGTCAGTGTCCATATTGGTTGCCTCTAACCGATATGATCATTTTGGTTTAACTTTTCCTAACCATTTTCTACTTGCTTTTATTGAAGAGAAATATACTTCTTGGAGGTGTATCAGTTAACTTATATTTCTTAAATTCACTCTGAGCTGGATGACATGTCAGTGTCGATATCGGTTGCATCCGACCGATATGGCCATTTTACTTTAACTTTTCGTAATCATTGTTTACTTTGTTTTATTAAAAAGAAATACTTCTTGGAAGATCGTTTTTGTTAATTTACATTCATTAAACTCACTCTGAGTTGAATGACATGTCAGTGTCAATATCGGTTGCATCTGACCGATATGGCCATTTTAGTTTAACTTTTCCTAATCATTGTTTTTTTGCTTTTACTGAAAAGAAATATTTCTCGGAAGATGGTTTCAATTAATTTACATTCATTAAACTCACTCTGAGTTGAACTACAAGAAAGTGTCCATATCGGTTGCATCTGACCGATATGGCCATTTTAGTTTAACTTTTCCTAATCATTGTTTACTTGCTTTTATTGAAAAGAAATACTTCTTGAAAGATTGTTTTTGTTAATTGACATTCATTAAACTCACTCTGAGCTGGATAACATGTCAGTGTCCATATCGGTTGCGTCTAACCGATATGGCCATTTTAGTTTAAATTTTCTTAATCAATGTTTACTTGATTTTATTGAAAAGAAATACTTTTTTGAAGATTGTTTCAGTTAATATACATTCATTAAACTCACTCTGAGCTGGATGACATGCCAGTGTCCATATCAGTTGTGTCTAACCGATATGGCCATTTTACTTTAACTTTTCGTAATCATTGTTTACGTGCTTTTATTAAAAAGAAATACTTCTTGGAAGATCGTTTTTGTTAATTTACATTCATTAAACTCACTCTGAGCTGAATGACATGTCAGTGTCCATATCGGTTGCATTTGACCGATATGGCCATTTTAGTTTAACTTTTCCTAATCATTGTTTACTTGCTTTTATTAAAAAGAAATAATTCTTGGAAGATGTTTTTGTTTTCAATTAATTACATTCCATCTAAAGCTTAAGTTACAAACGACAAGACAGTGTCCATATCGGTTGCGTCTAACCGATATAGCCATTTTAGTTTAATATTTCCTAATCATTGTTTACTTGCTTTTATTGAAAAGAAATACTTCTTGAAAGATTGTTTTTGTTAATTGACATTCATCAAACTCACTCTTAGCTGGATATCATGTCAGTGTCCATATCGGTTACATTTGGCAAATATGGCCATTTTAGTTTAACTTTTCGTAATCATTGTTTACTTTGTTTTATTAAAAAGAAATACTTCTTGGAATATCGTTTTTGTTAATTCACATTCATTAAACTCACTCTAAGTTGAATGACATGGCAGTGTCGATATCGGTTGCATCTGACCGATATGGCCATTTTAGTTTAACTTTTCCTAATCATTGTTTACTTGCTTTTATTGAAAAGAAATAATTCTTGGAAGATGGTTTCAATTAATTTACATTCATTAAACTCACTCTGAGTTGAACGACAAGACAGTGTCCATATCGGTTGCGTCTAACCGATATGGCCATTTTAGTTTAAATTTTCTTAATCAATGTTTACTTGATTTTATTGAAAAGAAATACTTTTTTGAAGATTGTTTCAGTTAATATACATTCATTAAACTCACTCTGAGCTGGATGACATGCCAGTGTCCATATCAGTTGTGTCTAACCGATATGGCCATTTTACTTTAACTTTTCGTAATCATTGTTTACTTGCTTTTATTAAAAAGAAATACTTCTTGCAAGATCGTTTTTGTTAATTCACATTTATTAAACTCACTCTAAGTTGAATGACATGGCAGTGTCGATATCGGTTGCATCTGACCGATATGGCCATTTTAGTTTAACTTTTCCTAATCATTGTTTACTTGCTTTTATTGAAAAGAA
>NW_027103327.1:0-107955 GCF_902728285.1 Clytia hemisphaerica
TTCAATTATATGTTAGAAATAAACCTAATGCTTACAAAATATAAATAACACAAAATAATCAAAAGATCTGATAGGAAAAGAAACTTACAAAGTCATAAAAAAAAATTATGTAAACACGTCTTGGAAATTAGTCTTCTGTATGCGTGTCGATATGTTTTCTTAGATTTCTTTTTTCAGTATAGCTCTTTCCACACTTGTCGCACTTAAATTTCTTTATTCCTTTATGAGCGTCGAGATGGTTTTGATGAAGCTCTTTTCGTGAAAAACATCTACCACACACATCACACTTGAACGGTTTCAAGCCTTTATGAACAGCTTCAACGTGTCTTTTCAGTTGATCGTTTTGTTTGAAACACTTACTACACTCTTTACATTCATGTGGTCTTAAATCTCTATGTGTATGGATTTGTATGATGTGAGATTTCAGCGAAAATTTTGTGGTAAAGTTCTTACCACATTCCTCACACTGAAAGTGTTTTCCATCATGCAACATGGAATGAAGGGTAAGGTTTATCTTAGAAGTGAACCCATCTCCACATTTGTTGCATTTAAAGGACCTTTCAATGTCAACATCCAATTCATTAGTCCCCGAATGAAGCAACATCTTGTGTCGTTTTAAGGATGACTCGGAACGAAAACTCTCAGCACATTGTTCACATCTAAAAGCTTCTTTATTACTATTGTGAACTTTTTTGATGTGGGTTTTAAGATAGTCACTTCGTGAAAACCATTTTTCACAAACCGTACATTGAAAAGGTTTGTCGCCTTTGTGTATCAGCTCATGTCTGCGAAGATTCATGGATACTGTAAAACATCTACCACACTCCTTGCATCGAAACGGCTTTATTCCTTTATGTGATAATAGATGATTCTTAAGGACGCTTGAACGTGAAAAACACTTACCACATTCCTTACACTGAAAGGGTTTAGGTCGAATACCTTCATGTCCTTTCATGTGCGATTCCAAAACACTTTTGCGTGAGAAACATTTGCCACATTGGTCACATTTAAACGTTTCTTTGTGTAAAATTTCATGACTCATTAAAGAACCTCTCGCTGTAAAACATTTACCACATTCCGTGCATTCAAATGGTTTGATTCCCTTATGGAAATTAGTATGGTCCTTAAGAGATGACAATTGTTTGAATTTCTTTGGGCATTCATTACATTGATGATATATAATTTCTTTTTCTTTTTTCGAAGTTGCTGGTAAATCTTTTTCGGTCAATGGTGGCAGTATTTGATACATTGGATTAAGTGTAGTCAGTACTGGATAAAGCATTGGAGGATTGATAGCATGACCATTGGATTGGTTGGCAAATTGAATGATTGGCAGAAGAACAACAGAATTATCAATAGGTGGGAGAAGTGTTGCTGCACTGGTTATTCTACTACCTATTGGCATGTTGAGAGGTTGAGGGTTAACTGACTGTTGGGTTTCATGAACAAGCTGTTCTGGCGATCTTTCATCATTTACACTTTCAGCTTGCTGATTATCCAATAGATGACATATAGAGTTTGATTTAAAAGGGTCAGAAATAGAAAGTTTAGGTAAATGACGAGCTTCTGATTTTTGTGGTGAAGTTGAAATGTATTCGATTTGCTGAATGGGTTGACTGGCATCTAGTTGACAATTAACATGATTCTGTTGGTCAATGTTTTGGTTTGAACCATCATTATGGTCATCCCAATCATCAAATATTTCTTCTTTGATTTCAATCAAAAGTTCGTTTTCTTTGTCATCTTCCATAGTAATATTTCATTTCATTTACTATTGTCCATTTTTCATTAGTACTGTTGTTATTTTTGGATAATTTTTGCTGAAAATAAAAATGAATGCAAGTTATAGACAACACTAGACAACATATAATAACTTCAAAGGATGACTGCAAATTAAAAGAAAATGATAATATTACAGCCACTTTGGCATTAGGCGGATCAGTAAAAATAACATGATTTTATATCAATATACAGGGGGATTGTGGCCGAACACTTCCAGAAGGTAGTAGGGTTTCCACGGGGTATAATGAGTATATTTCAAGGGAAGGAATTTTTTCAAGGGTTCTTTTACAGATCTTGCCATTTTCCAGGGGGTACAAAGACCTTTCTAAGAATCTTTTTTTGACTTAAAAAGGTTCGTTCACCCCTAGTATGGAATTAATGGAACAGTTATTATTATTCCAAGCGATAGATACGATGCATATTCAAGATAACTTTCATAATCCGAGTAAACGTAGCAAAAACTTCAAAGCAAAACAGTAATACTACAAGTACACGTTTTTTATAAGAACAAACTACATAAAAACATAAGGCTTCGATGGCCAAAATGTTAAGAACAAGTTAAGAACATTTTCAGGCTTTGCGTACTCTAAGACACCCGATTTCTTGGGAGAATGGGTAAATAAACACTCACAAATGAGAAAATAAAAATATTTTTAGGCTTAAAGCTTTAGGCTTAAAGCTTTAGGCTTTTTGACGTCAAATTTTTTCTGTGCTGCCACGATCCTGAAAATGCAACAATATGGTGGAAATCAACGAAAATTCTAACAAGGAAATTCAACAAAATTATGGATATTGCACACCCAATAACTGTTTAACAAACCCATCGTAGCAGATAACGAAACCTTACAATGTAGAAGATGTGATAGACTTGTCATTATGCTTCTCTGAGCTCCCGCTATCAGATTCAGCTGTCTGCAATATAAAGCCGGCGCTTCGAATGTGGAAAGTTACAATAACTCTTACTTGAGAGGATTAAACAAGCAGAAAAATCTCGCAGTACATTACAACGAGGAAGCAGTAAAGATGAAATCATCATGGATTTTAGGTTTCAACGAGAGAATAACCTCTCTAGAAAGAAAAGTCGAAGCTAATGAATAAAAGACGTCAACAAAGAACAGACAAAAAAACGACTGAAAACCACTCAAAGCACAGAAACACAAAAAAACAATCATATGCAGATCACCAAAGAGATCTAAAAAACAAATGACCATAAAAGTTTCATCAAATCAGTGAACGAAGAGGAGCTCAAATCAACCAAGCAACATCATGGTGCATGATTTAGTGAAACAGCACGAAAACGAAGAGAGCACGAGTTGGTACAAAGATTTATAGAAGAACACTGAAAACAAATGGGTTTCGATGTGACGCTAATCAAGGTAGAACCATAGGTGCCTCGTAAAGTGAAATGTATACAAATGAACGATGGAGACATTAAAAGTTATTCCAAGAGTGAAGAAGAAAGGATAGACTTGAGCCCACAAACTAAATAAAGACGATGGGATATCAGAATCAAGGAAGAACGCGAGATAATAAAACAACATCGTAAGCAAAGAAAAAACATCGAAGAAGAAGACAAGACTTATATGGAAAGTGAGAGGTAGTCCTAGGACTAAACTCTATTTAAAGAAATTTACGACGGAAACAACATGATTGTAAGAAGAGTGGGTTAGATACCAAGGTGCCTAACTGTAAAACAGAATTGACAAACGAATGGAATGATATGATCTATAAATTGTAAAGATGTAAGATTGTTTCATAGAGGTCAATAGACCTGAGAAATACACTTCTATAAATAAATAAATAAAACTTAGAATATCTAAGTTCATATAAAGAAAAAAAGTGTACTTGAAAGTTGCCAGAAATACAAGATTGACATTTACATATACCTAGATCTGCGATATAGGAATTTTTCAAATTCAGTTATTCCTTAGCTATATATTCCAAGGATAAATACCTTGTAAATTGTAAATAAAAAAAATCTAATAAAAATAGTAATAAATAAAAGAGTTACAAAAAAATAATATAAAAAAACGTAAAAAAAAACGTAAAAAAAAACAAAATACAATTTTTAGAGTAATATTTTCATAAGATACACATTTTGATATATATACTGTTTAAAATACTAAAAATTTGCTGCCATATTTTCTGCTCAATGAAAAACTATTTCATAATAATCTTAAAAGTAGACACGAACGCCGTAAGCTACACCCATTTTACAAAAACAATTGATAAAGAAGTTCTTGGCTCTCAAAATACTCGAGAATTTTCTTTTTATTTACATTATATTTATGTGTAAAATAATTACCACAATCATTGCATTTAACAGAAGGTCTTAGTTTAAAGGACTGCAGCGACTGTAAAGAGCATCAGAAAAAAAAATAACTAAAGTTCAGGTTAGACGAAAAATCACCAGTATTGATAATAGGAAGTACATCTTCTGATACACATTGGTCCATCAAATAATTTCAACAATACCAATAAACGGATTCTTAGCACTGGATAGATAGAAAGAACACAGGCAATTGAACACCTTTATATTCAGTAATTCTCGACTAGATGAGTAGATACCAGAGCGTCGAACTACTTCCAAATTCCAAGTACATCATCACTCAGTTCACTTGTAATCAATTTCTGTTCGATTATTAGCGAAATCCGAGTTCAAATAGAGAGATTCCACCAAACAAAAGAAGGGATATTCCCCTTTGTATATACATTGAGAAATCTAATAGTTTTTTCCATACTCAAGACGAAGAATTGCCCTCTTTACAAACTAAAAGATGTTTGTTAAGAGGATGCTTCTGTGAATAACATTTACCACAGTAATCGCACTTGAATGGCTTAAGACCAGAATGGGCAGCCAAATGTCGTTTCAAGTTACCCTTACGGGAGAATGTCTTTTCACAAATGGTGCAATTGAATGGTTTAATGCCTGTATGAATATCCATGTGAGCTTTAAGATGACCCTTTTGTGTAAAGCTCTTACCACATTCCTCGCACTTAAAAGGTCGTATTCCTGAATGTGTATCAAGATGAGCTTTCAAGTGACTCTTGGATGAATAACATTTTCCACAAAGATCACAACGAAATGCGTCCGATGTCGTTCTGGAAGAGGTTTGAGTCGGCTGTGATGGTACTGGTGCCAAGGCTTCACTTGTCATATTCGGAACAACCTTGAAAGGTGACGAACCAATCAAATATTGAGCTTGGTTGGGATACACTAGCCCGTTTATAGTCTTATTGTTAAATCTACCATTAACCATATTCAATGTAGCCGTGTGGAAAGGATTGCCAACCAATGTCGGTAGGTACGGTGCAGTATACATATGCTGACTCGCATCTAATTTCTCTTTCATGAATGGGATATTGTAGAATGGTGGACCGATCAATGATTCTGGTGTAACGTTATACATCTGTTGGAATGTTTGTTTAGCATCGAAACTGACATCTAAGGATGTGTTAGTCTTTGGTAGATATGGATTTTCATCTGATTCATCCAATTCTTTTTTTATTTCAATCTTGATGTCGGTTTCACTCATTTTTCTTTGTTGTTTTTTGTTATTGTTAATTCTTGTTCTTTTTTTTTAGTTTTGTTTTTAGTTGTTTATCTGTAAAAATAAAAGAAATATGTATGAAGAGGATGTTCAAATGAAGACCAAGAATATAAAATTATTGAGTTCCTTTATTGACATTAAGACAAAAACAGTTTCAAACCTTTCTTAGTAGTCCTAGCAGCCTTATGAAAAATTGAGTCGTTGACTTTAAAAACACAAACACTGAAAAATAAGTAGAACTGAAAGGAATTAAACAACAAAAACAAAAAAATAGTTCTAGAATTCATGATATGCACCACTGGATAGTCTTCTGAGAACTTTGAAAATCTTCCACTGAATACGCCACTTAAAAAATAGAAAAAGTGACGTATTGGGTGGAAAAAAATTTAAAGCTCTCAAAAGACTCTCCAGTGGTGCATATCATGAATATCGCACACAAACATTTCTTACTAATGTTTTAAAACAAAAGGGAATGGAAAATAATTGAATAATTTATAAAGTACAATTAATGATTATTATAAGGGCATGTGTAGCAGTATTAAAAGCGTGTCTAGCTATTGACAAATAATTGATTCGCATTATAATTATAATAATAATATATAAGTACAATTGAAGACACGTTTTATACGTAATAAATTATAAAAAGAAATATATAATAACAATAAAAATTAAAATCTAGATGTACAGTCTTCGCAAAACTGCTGACGTAAGCAGTTTGCTTTTTTTTTATATCATAGATATAATAAACGAAACAAGGTAACAAAAATTTAAAAACAAAAATGGACAAAAAAATTTGTATAACAAAAACTAATAAAAAAAAACGAAAAAAATAAATTTCTCTACTCGTAATATATAAAATGCGCCATATTTTTCTGTTCAAGGGCGCATTATTTAAATACAAAAAAAAACTCAATGGATAGTATTATTCTAAATTTCTAATTCTTTTGATAAAAATGTTCTGATAAATAATACAGAACTTCGATGGGAAATTCAGGTTATCAAAGAGGCTGGAGCACCAAGAATTCTAATCTAAGACATTGCGTGTGAAAAATACCTTTTTTTCGAGAACAAATTATATAAGAACATAAGACTTCAATGACCAAAATATTAAGAACAAGCTAAGAACGATTTAGGCTTAAAAGTCACAAGTTAAGATTATCTGAACCGAAGGCTTCAAAAATTATGGATGTTTTTATAAAAAAAAACGCGTGACACAAAAATTGTAAACTCGATTTTGTGACTTTTATGAAAAGAAAAAATCGAAATTCAAACCTTTTCAAAAATTGTTTTTGAAATAGTACGACTTTACAGGGAAACTTGGCGAAACTGAGAGCATAATTATCATTCTAATAACTAATATGGTCACTCCAGCCCCATTGGCTATAATAATGTTTAAACAGACACTTTTCATCTTCCATAATATGGAAAAATTATAATGTTCTTCAGTGTAAACTCTGTGAATCGCGACAGCACAATATACAATAACGTAACCTTTTAAAAGGTAACACAAAACTTCTGATAAGTCATAACTTATTTTTGTAATAGAGTTTTTTTCTTATTATTATAATTAACAAGTACCAACAACTACATAATATGTACATTCTTCCTCACGACGATGAGTTCCCTTCTTTGCAAACTAACATGTGCTTTTTAAGAGGATGCTTCTGTGAATAACATTTACCACAGTAATCACACTTGAATGGCTTAAGACCAGAGTGAGCGGCCAAATGTCGTTTTAAATGGTCTTTCCTCAAGAACTTCTTTTCGCAAATATCGCAACTGAAAGGTCGAATACCTGAATGTGTTTCCTCGTGTGCTTTCAAATGTCCTTTTTGTGCAAACCCCTTACCACATTCCTTGCACTTAAAAGACAATTCACCGGCAGCTGCCTTGTTAGCTCGTGATTCTGAAGATTTTGATTGTTTGGCATTGGGCGTACCAGGTTGAGATGTCTCGTCTAACATTGTAAACGTCTCTGACGCGTTTTCGGGCAGATTCGGAATGCTGTTAGGAAATACGTTTTGACTTAGAATGTTTGTGTTCAATTGCTCAGCTGCAGCATTAGGTGTTGGTTTTTTGTTGGAATGAGCTAGCTATCGGATTTTGAGATGTACTTTGAGATGGAAAACGCTTGTTGTTGATTGACTGGAGTTGGATTAGCATTGGTGACATTTCCTTGGAAGAATGAAGAATTGTAGGCTTGTGGTTGGTTGATCATTGACGGGTTTAAGTTGCCAGTCATCATACCGGCCGGCATATTAGGGTTATTGAATACTGGTTGATTCATAGTGGTCGCTGTATTCGCATTTTCACTCATTACATTGGGCGTTGCTTGGGGTGGAAAGAAGGCGTTTCCTGCCATGGGCTGTTGGTTGAAGACTGGTTGCTGATTAACTGTACTCATGTTGACATTGTTAAGCATATTTGGCGGTACGTTGTTTGGAGTATTAAACATTTGCTGGTTTGCCATTGCAGGGTTAGCTCGTCCATTGGATGTTATCTGGCAAGCTCGGAGGTGTATTCTGGACTTGGCGATTTGTATTTGCTATACTCGGTGTAGCACTGCTATAAGGGTTTGCGGTTACATTTGGAACACTTGAGACAGGGGTGGGTTGACTAATAACTACCTTCTTGGCGTTTGATTTCTGCTGCGAAGCTGCGTTGATTCTAGCTAGTGTTGGTGCGTTAAAAGCATACTGGTGAATGTCGAGTTTCTCTTTCACCAAGGGGATGTTATAGAATGGTTGACTTTGTAAGGACTCTTGTGTTACATTTAACATTTGTTGGAATATGGGCTTTGGTTCAACCATACGATTGAAATTCATAGAATTGGGTCTTGGAAGATATGGATGGTGTTGATGGCCAAAGTTGTTCATTGTTGTTTTGATTTGTTTATTTTACTATAATGGTGTTTTTTTGTTCTAAATTTTCTAATCTATACCCTGAAAGAACAAAGTTTATGCGATGGTAAGAAGAATGTTCTAAAATTCCAAATACACGTTGGTTTTTATAAGAACAAACCATATAAGAGCATAAGGCTTCGATAGCCAAACTATTAAGAACAAGTCAAGAACAGTTTGAGGCTTTGCAGACTCTTAAACACCTGATTTCTAAAAACAAATGGAGAAACATTAGAACATGTTAAGAATATTTAGGTTTGAAACTCAAGAAGTTTAGAACATCCAAAGGCTTAAAAACTTTTGGATGTTCGAATAAAAAACGTGTAGCATGCTACTAATGTATAAGACAAAAATCATTAGGATGTGTTTTCGTTGTCGCCAGAACAAAACCAGTTCATGTGAAAAGAAAATAAATTAAGTATCTATATAAAGAATGAGATCGATATACAGAAAATAATAAATACCAACACAAACAAAACAGCACCCTAAATAAAAAACAATAGGTTACCAAAAAGAAATGATCAGAATACAAAAACAAATCAAAACATTCATCATTTTCGTCAAAATTTTCAGAAACGGTTCAAAACTAAACCAGTAAGACAATCAAATACACGACTGATGATGATGTTACAAATAGAACATCTCTTTGAGATAATTTTCATCATTTCATTTCAAGTTGAATTATGTGGTGTTGTTATTGAATTATTAAAAACAAATTATAAAAAATGATCCATGTTTCACACCTTTGTTTTGTTTTTGGTGTTATAGCATGGAATGCCAGATTGTGAACATGGATTATTCAGTGTGTGTGTGTGTGTAGACCGAACTAATCATAGATAGACTGGAACCGTTTAGAATCCATGTAATACGGTAATATGGTTGTTATTATATGATAACACAATAAATTGTTTTCAAGAAAGTTTCCAAAATAACAGTGGTCAAAGCATGCTTTTTCGCCTGCTGCAGCTTCATGAAAAAGGAGGATAACACTTTCCAGATATAAAGAACCAAGAAAGTAATGAAGAGTGTAAAGAGATACTACCGATCTTCGTTCCATGCCAAAAGCAACCAATTATCTTGTCTGCGACCGCAGTCGGAGGCGACCCGAAGGCTCCTCTTTTGATAGCTATATACCCGAAGGTAGGAGGGCGCCATTCTTTCTCCATGGATTTCTCCACTTACCCTTGATTCTTCTCTTAATTGCTGAGCATCAGGCAGAGAGGCATCAAGTACCATCTTGAGAATCTTTGTTATGACCCGGTTAGGGGTTGAACCCACAACCCTGCACACCGTAGCCGGATGCTCTAACACTGCACTACGGTCTACTTTCTTGTATATTCATACCATATATGCTGACAATAAAGCATTAGAGCCAAAGCATTTTTTCCAAACCAAACAATCAAGACAATCGACAATGAATTGCTTCAAATCCATTTTGTATTTTGTTAATATTTAATAATAAACATTTTTTAACTGCAAAGAAAAAAAAAAGAATTTAATCAGAAAATGTATCAAAATCAACAACAAAAATGTTTAAACTTAACGGTTCCAGGTTTGAATCTTGGGAGAAAATCGGCCAAAAAAGTGTCAGAAACGGTCTTTTCATCGATTTAATACTAAAAATAGCAATCTAACATTTAAAAAAATTAAAAAAATCTAATAAATTATTTTCTAATAATAATACGCCTTATATAAAAAGTGTAATTTCTAGGAACACGACAATTTTGGGAGCGCAGCAGTTTCGGAGAACGCAGCAATTTGAAAGAAATCTCGACAGCTTCGAAAGAAATCGCACGCTGACCCTTTGCGGCCTCCACAGTATACTAATCTAAGGAAAAAAGAAACAACTTTTCAATATTTGATTGGTTACTCAGAATAAACAAAAATGAGTAGCTGGAAGCCAATATAAGAAAATCGTTCAAGACAACTTCAAACTACTCCTTTGAAGTTTTTTAAAACTAGCATTTTAGGAACAAAGATTGTAAAATTTAATATATCTTATTGGCCTAAATTCAATCGGCCCTAAGTGACTAAATTTTGGCTTGGTGACTAAAATTAGGGCCGACTAAAAATTAGGGCCAACTAAAATATGAGCCGACTAAAAATTTGGGCCAAATTAAAAGTTTATAATTAAGCTTTCCTTATTTTCCAGTATTTAAAGCTTTCTCCTATTTTCCATCTGCTTGTAAATTTAGAATTGGCCCAAATTTTTAGTCGGTCTTAATTATTAGTCGGCACTTAGTGACTAAATTTTGACGAGGTGACTAAAATTAGGGCCGACTAATAATTAAGGCCGACTGAAATTAAGGCCGACTAAGTTTTGGCCGATAAGATAATTTAATTTGTTTCAGAGATTTCTAAATAAACATTTTTAAACACCATTTTTAACTGATTCAGATCTGTGAACAAGAACATGCCTTTCAAGATAATCCTTTCGTGAAAAACCTTTATCACATACATTGCATTGGAATGGTTTCGTGCCCTTATGAAGATCAAGATGTTTCTTAAGACTTCCCGATTGGGTAAAACTTTTCCCACATAAATCACATACAAACGGCTTGATTCCTCTGTGAGCATTGATGTGCGTTTTTAAATATCTTTCTTGTGTAAAACTTTTACCACACTCCTCGCATTGAAAAGGTCTGATATCATTATGGATATCAACATGTTTCTGAAGATAATCTTTCCGTGCAAAACATTTTCCACATATATCACACTCAAATTCTTTGATTTCTTCGTGAAGTCTCATATGTTTCTTTAAACTTCCAGATTGTGTGAAACATTTCTTACAAACCTCGCATTCAAATGGTTTCAATCCTTCATGTGATTCAAGATGTCTTCTTAGATTACGCTCTTGTGTAAATGTCTTGCCACATTTCCCACATTCAAATGGTTTAATTTCTTCGTGAACAAGAAGATGTTTCTGTAAATAATCTTTTCTTGCAAATGATTTCTCACAAACCTCACATTGATACGGTTTAAATTCCGTATGAAGTTCAAGATGCTTTTTCAAGCTTCCAGATTGAGTAAATGATTTATCGCAAAGATCACATTTAAACGGGCGAAAACCTTGGTGAGATTCAAGATGTCGCTTTAAAGAACCTTTTTGAGCAAAACATTTACCACATTCCTCGCACTTGAACGATTTTGTATCATTGTGAATACTGAGATGTTTCCTGAGATATTCTTTTCGAGCAAAACTCTTACCACAAACGTCACATCTAAACTCATTCGTTGTCTCCATGACGAAGATCTATATGATCATTTAATAGCTCAGACTGTGGAAAACATTCATCACATTCATTACATTTAAATGTCGAGTCTTCATCCAAGTTTTGATAAACTATTGGTGTTTCAACATCATTATCAACGACGTATACTTCTCCCCTTGACGAATTTTCACAACTTTCAACAGTTTCTTCCTTCAACTCGACTTTTACTTCACCATCCATTTCGTTTTTGTCTGTTAACGGTACAAAATAAACGCGAAGGCAGGTGTATAATTATGGTATACTATTATCATGGAGTAATCAAAATCTTCCATGTACACTAAAATCAATTGCATTAAATACAAGAAAGGAGCATTGAGATGTTAAACAAATATTTTGACGGCGAGTTGAGACCTATTCTTGGACCTTCTCCACGCAACCATTAAACTTTTAAAAGTTGTTGTAAATTACCAGAACCTATTACCAGATCATTTATTCTGAAGGATTTTAACCTTAATACAAAAGATACACACAATTCAAGTGGTTGAAAACAACCAACACTAAGTAGTAAGTAGTAGTAAGTTGAGTACTCAAAGACCAATTTATCCACACCAAAAAATAAATACAATTGTTCATTCATTCAAATCCAATAAGATCAATAATTTCATCCCATAACAATGATTTCACTTTATGTATTTTTTAAACATTTTTATAAGTAACATCTGAAAATAAAAGAAGTTGAATAATTAGCAAAGGTATATAAGACCATGTAGGGAAGAGTTTTGATTGAGGACAAAGACTGACGATGAGTATTTTCATTTTAACAATGCTGCATTCGAGGATGGAACTATTTCGCGAAACAGAGAAACAGACGAAGTCAAAATTTATTTGATAAAAACAACAATCTAATACAAAAGTGCCTGTAAAAAAACAATATGAAATATAACGCCAGAATTCATAAATATCGCTGGCATTAGGCTTGTGGATGTACTAAAACTGTTTTTTATAAATTCTTAAATTGCTGTTTGAAATGGGTTTTCATCATATGTGATTTGAGATATTCTTTGAAGGCAAAGCATCTACCACATTCCTTACATTCAAATGGTTTAACACCTGTATGAGTAACCGCGTGTCTTTTCAAATGTTTCTTTTGTGTAAATGCATTACCACATACCTCACATTTAAATGGTCTAACACCCCTATGAGATTCAATGTGTCTCACTAAATATTCTCTTCGTGCAAACGTTTTACCACACTCCTCACATTTGAATATTTTCGTATCATTATGTATGAAAAGATGCTTGTTCAGATTGCTCTTGGTCGTCACGCATTTTCCACATACGTGACACTGAAAAGGTTTGTCGTCAGATGGTTCAGCGATGGGAAAATTTTGCACCAGATCCAATAGTTGCAATGTAGAAAATGTGTCAAATTGATCCTCCTTGGTATTGACCTGTTTCCAGTTTGGACATCGGATTATGGTGAGAGGCGATATGTGCTTTAAGACTTTCTTTACGTGTATAAGTTCGATGACAAGATTCACATTCATATGACCTATCCTTTTTATGAGTTTCCATGTGGTTTTTGACATACATTTTTGCTGCAAACGCTTTCCCACACTCCGTGCATTTAAAATGCTTTTCCTTTAGATGTGTGATAGCGTGTTTTATTAAATGTTTCTTCTGTATAAAACACCAACTGCATTTATCGCATTTGTGGGGTTTAAGGCTAGAGTGAGTCTCAAGATGTCTCATCATATATTCCCTTCGTGCAAACGCTTTACCACATTTCTCGCATTTAAATTCCTTCTTTTCATTGTGGATAAAGAGATGTTTGTTGAGGTTACTACGTGTTGTCATACTCTTACCACAAACATTGCATTTGTAAGACTTTAGAACTTTCTTTGCCTTGTAGGGTTCTTCAATTGACTCTGAAGAAGGCTCTTCTGGTGATCCTTCACTAGAAACAGTAGCAGGAAAATTAACGTCATTTGAGACTTCAATGTCATCAGCTGGTTCTTCTTTGAGCATTAGTATAATTTCTGAAGAATTGATCATTTCACTTTGATGCGAAAGATTACAAAAATAAACCATCAGATTAAATGACCAAATAAGGCCTTTTCTTTTACTCTCATTTTCTGTTTTTCTTCTAACTATACCTAAAATGATAAGAACAATATGAATATGTTAGTGAAAGTTGACAAAGAAACTGGATTAGCAGATTACATGAAAGTGACTAAATAAAATGTTTGATGCACTTTGGTTAGTGAAAAAAGGAAAAGGAAAACAAAAACAACACCAACCAATCTAACATGTATTTTTCATAAAAGGGGGGGGGGGGGGGGTCGTCAAAATTCACAATGTCCGAGGTAAATTTCCAAAAAATGTTATATCCTCCACCCCCCATATTCAAATTTTTTCTGGAAGAGCCCAATCTAACATGTATTTTTTATTAAAAAATAGAAAAATAGAACAATGATACATGTTTTAATGATCGAGCAGAGATTTACAATGAAATGAAATATTTTCCCAAATACTATTTTCTAGCTAAAGAAAATTCTAGATCAGTGTTTTTAGAAAATTCTTTAAACTTAAGTTCTCAGTATTCATTTTACCACATGCACTTAGTTGACTTATTTTCTGATTGAAAATCATACTTTCCATGAAAAACATTTTTCATAAAGCTCTAAACCAGAAGGTGGCAGGTTTTCTTTCTTATTCTTAATGCTGATATCTTAATAATGATATGGCTGCTTTGCTAGTAAGTAAGTAACAGCTTGCTTAGCTTTAAGTCGTGCTTCAATAAAGTGAACAGTCCTGTACTTAAGTGCGATCGTGACCTCTTATAGTATGTTGGTGAAAATCTACAAGCCGTGTAAAGCATTTACCACAAACTTTACATTCAAATTATTTGACATTTTTTTCTTGATTTAAGAATTCACATAGCTTATTTAGTGCTAAGACAGGTCTTGTAGGTTCATAGGTTCAAGTACTATCTTTCGTTTAAAAAATATAATCTTTTTTGTGATGGCAGTTTTGTGGCAGTTTTGGTTTTTCCTTCTTTAAATTAAACATCGTCCAAAAAAGGAGTCGCATTAAAATAAACTAAACTACCCAATGGTTCTTCTTTGATTTCAACTTTAACATCAATATTATCGACATCCAACATTCCATAAAAATTGTTGTACTGTATTCATGGAATTGGAACTAAAGCGAGATTTGAAATGAGAAAATTGTAACTGAAGGTTTGAACTAAGGAATGCCATGAACTAACTAACGATATGGTGCATATTGAATGTATTTAAAATGAAGAAAATACTGTCAGCTTTTAACTCTAGTTTTACTAAAAAAATAGGCTTGTAAAACAGTAATAATTGTATTGTACATTTTGTTGCCGTCACTTTGAAAAATATTGGAGAGAAGAAGAATGTCAGTGTATGTAAATCAGTCAAGTACCAAAAAGTTCTGAATTAGAGAAAACTGTACCACGTTTTAGAAGTAAACTTGTAGCAATCAAACAGAAATTAAAAACAAAGAAATTATACTATTAATGAAAGAATATCATATTATTGTCATTACAAAAATAAACACCCCTTTAATACATTTCAAAGGAAAATAATATCAAAAATACAAACTTTAACCGAAAAATAGAAATTTAATACAGAGATTGTACTTGTGCATATAAAAAACAGTTTTGTTATAAAATTTAAAAACGCATTCATAAATATCGTTTTAGAAAATTACTCGTAAAAAATTATATAAAAATACAAAAACTAAAACAGATATAGTTAGTCAATATTAAGATTTTGATATCGATTTTAACAGTATTAAGAAAAGTCAACCATAGTCACACGTGAACCAAAATCACCTGCTTCATGTTTAGCAGAATTATTCTGAGGTACATGAGTTTTAACATGTTTTTCATAGCTAGTTTTATATCTGAAGTTCATGTCACAAAGTCCGCAATTAAATTTATCCTTTTTGGCATGGCCTGTTCTGAGGTGTTGATTGAGGTGACATTTCCTTGGAAAACGTTTCCCACATACATCACAAACATGAGGCTTGATTTCTGCATGTATGGTCATGTGTTTATTAAGATCAACTTTGAAGGCAAAGCACTTACCACATTCCTTACATTCAAATGGTTTAATTCCTTTGTGATTATTCCTATCGTGTCTTTTGAGATCAAATTTTTGTGCAAAGCGTTTACCACACTCTTGGCATTCAAATGGTTTAATCGGTGAATGAGAAATGAGGTGTGACTTCAGATGCGCTGATTGGCTGAACGCCATGTGACAAAGTTCACATTTATACGGTTTATAGCCTGTGTGAATACCATGATGTCTGAGAAGATTTCGAGGTCTGTTGAAGCCCTTTCCACAAGTGTCACACTTAAAGGGTTTGTATCCGGTATGAGTAACCACATGCTGCTGGAAATGGATTTTACGTAAAAAGCATTGCCCACATACATCGCATTTATAAGATTTTCCTTTTCTATTAGTGTTATTCTGTACAGCTTGTTGATTTGTTGATTCTGAAGAAATTATATTTGACTTTTGAACTTCTTTCTCTTCTTCAAACTCTATCTTAACTACAGCATCACTATCTTTTAGGTTTTCATCTTTGATTTCACTATTCAAAAATGGAGTTGGGTCAAAATACAGTTCGTCTTCATCATCAATTGGTTCTTCTTTAATTTTGATTTCAATGTTGGTGCCATCATTCACATCCATTCAAAAACTAATTTTTGAAAAGTAGGATAAAAGAAAACAATTAAATAATATTGAAAACAAACAAAATATATTTTGTGTATCATAGTAAAAAGTGAGTAAATCACTTGGGTGTGAAAAGTGCATTTTATACCTTGGAACAAAAATGAGGGGAATTTCTTGCATGTTCCAAGGTGTGAAAAGCAATTTCACATATTATTTACTGTCTGGTAAGTCAGCTAAGTCAGTCAAGTAGATAAGTCACTAGTCATCGGTCACTGTAAAGTACAATAATAAAAATATAACAATGGAAACGGTTTACCACACACTTTGCTGTTCAACCTCCAATTGAATTCCTTCGTAGAATGGTCGATTTTTCAAATACATGACATTGACACAACACAATCCAACAATGATTAAATCATAAATCAAAATTATGACAATCCAGTTTCGAATATGAACACTTTTTATTTATGTCTAGTATGATGGTCTGTGAAAACAAAAATAAATGAAAATTGGTTAGAAAAACTCGTTTTTTATTGGTAATTGTATATGAAAACGGATAAAAATGATAGCTTAATTAAGAGGTATCGATCGACTTTATTAAAAAGACCCCCACCCCACCCCCACAGCTTTTCACTTTAGGGCAAAATGGAATGACCTAAAACGAAGAGAAGAGAAATTATGAAAACAAGATGCAATATAATGTAAGATATATAGAATAAAAAATGGACAATTCCAATTTACTAATGTACAAAATTAGCACAGAACACTATAAAATCTCTAGAAAGAATACCTGGGATAGATAGGAAGTAAAAATTTATGCAATGGATAAAAATAAAACCTATAAAAAATAGGCATAACAAAAATTAAGCATGATTAACAAAGCAATTGTAACATAAAAGAGTGATCATTAGGCTAAGGTGTGAAAGGTTTTATGTTCAAATTAAAAACCAGTGTCTGATGCCTAATGCTTAATGGTAATGTCTTGATGCTTAATGTTTTTAACAATTTATAAAAAACGGGGTTTTTTTATCAATGCTAAGATGAGAAATCCTGGGAGAAAGAGAAGAGACCCCTTTGGTTAGGCAACTGTTGTTTAAAATTGACGAAGACAGGCTGACCCTACCAGTATCAAGATTGAAACATTTTTTAAAAAAGGTTTGTCATAAACCAACCATAGAAACAAGAGTACCAATAGTTTCATCAGGAGCACTCTCAACACTAGTTGTTTGGTGGGTGAACATGTGCTTTTCGAAATCTCTTTTCCATCTGTATCGTTTACCACATTCCTTACATTCAAACTTCTTCTCGTTTTCATGCGTTGTAAGATGATGCGTAAGATTAGACTTTTGAGAAAACGTTTTCCCACAAACATCGCACCCATGAGGTTTAACATCTGCATGGGTTTTAAGATGTATGCTGATATCAGCTTTCACGGCAAACATTTTATCACAAATATCACATTTAAAAGGCTTGATTCCTTTGTGATTGTTGATATGCCTTTCGAGGTGAGCCTTTTGTGCAAAGCATTTACCACATTCCTTGCATTCAAACTTCTTCTCTTTTTCATGTGTTCCAAGATGTTGGGTAAGATTACATTTTCGTGCGAAGGTTTTCCCACAAACACCACACCCATAAGATTTTACGTCTGTATGGGTCTTAAGGTGTCTGTTGAGATCAACTTTCAAGGCATATGTTTTATCACAAATATCACATTTGAAAGGCTTGATTCCTTCGTGAGTTGCGGTATGCCTTTTGAGGTTAATCTTTTGTCTAAAGAATTTACCACATTCCTTGCATTCGTAGGGCTTAATTCCAGTATGGCTGTTCATGTGAACATTCAAATGATAAGACTGATTAAATGTTTTGTGACAAATGCTACAAACAAATCTTTTGACGCGAGTATGGGTATATCCATGGCGTTTAAGTTTCGATCTTGAAGGGAATGATTTATCACAAACATCACATGTAAAAGTTTCTTCGTGTTCAATATCATTATTTTGTTGATTGGTCGTTCCTTCATTGGATTGTAAAATCAAAAAATCTTTATATTTTTCATTTTTAATAATATTGTTTGTCGTTTTTTCACTGCAGTCAGCATTACCAATCAAAAACGAAGGTGGGTCAAAATGAAACTCAGTGCTACCCGCTGTTGTATCTGGGTTGATAACAATTATATCTTCATTCTCATCACTCATCTTGAATAGAATCAGAAGGAGAGGAAAAAATAAAAAAAGGCCAATTTCAAATGCAAACGTGAGTCAGAAAACATCGAAAGAAAGGTTCGGACAATTGTTTATCATATTCTTACACTCTTCATACTTTTATACAACTGCTTCCCAATCCACCAAAACTTTATTCTTCTGTACGCTTTGTGACACAAATCCTTTTATACAACAACCTCCAATCCAATCAATTTGTATTTCTTTTAGTTTAAATTATTTTTGTTTGTTTTTCTGTAAAAATAAAAATAAACAAAACATTGATTAGTTGGCTGCACAATGGGAAATCTTTAACAGGTGTATTGCTTTGTTCATTAAAGGTAACAAATGGAAAAATGACAGATATTGTATTTAACTTTTCACAAGTTTTACAAATCCTAAATAAATAGACGAATAAATATATAAATAAATAAATACAATGTATAGCAATGTACCCTAAATAAATAACAACATATTAATACCAATAAAAAAATGGACATGTAAGAAAAGAACACATTAAATTGCCATTGTCACAGCTGTGTTGTTCATCTCATAGGCTGCAAATTCATTTTTATGTACTGTGCGAAGATGCTTTTGCAGATTTCCATTTTCAGAGAATGATTCATCACAAAAACTACACCTAAAGAATTCAATTTCTTTGTGAACCCTGTTGAAATGTCGTTTTAAGTTACTTTTCAGTGAAAACCCTTTACCACACTCTGGGCATTGAAACGGTACGATTCCTCTATGTGAATCGACATGTAGCTTGTAATTGCTCTTAGATGCAAAAGATTTACCACATTCCTCGCATTTAAACGGCTTAATTCCTTCATGTGCATTGAGATGCCTTTGGAGATGAGCTTTCTCACTAAATTGATTCCCACATACGTAACACTTGAAAGGCTTTATTCCTTTGTGTACGTTAAGATGCCGCTGTAGATTACCGTTTTGTGAAAATTTCTTACCACATTCAGGACAGACCAATTGTTCTTTTCTTCGATGTGACTGCACATGCATTTCGAGACATCTTTGTGTTTTGAAAGTTCTGCCACATTCGTTACAGACGTATATGTTAATTTGTTGATGGCTTATAATGTGTTTTTCAAGCCCTCTTTTATCTGAAAAACCCTTTTGAGCAAAAGCTACATGTAAATGGTTTAATACCTTTATGTAAGTTGACGTGTCTTTGAAAATTATTTTTCAAGCTAAAACATTTACCACATTCCTCGCATTTAAAGGGCAATGTTCCATTGTGTGAATCAAGATGAAGTTGGTAAGTGTATTTTGACGCAAGACATTTCCCACATTGCTCGCATTTAAATGGCCGAAGTCCTTGATGTGCAGCAAGATGTCTTTTGAGATGAGATTTTTCTCTGAATGTGTTACCACATATCTCACATTGAAAACGTTTGATATCATTATGAATTTGGAGATGTCTTGTTAGGGCAGTTTTCTGTGTAAACGATTTACCACATTCCTTACATTCATTTTGATCTTTCATTTTATGTGTTTGGAGATGTAATTCAAATCTAATTTTGTTACTAAATTTCTTGTCACATGATGTACATGCAAATGGTTTGATTTCCTCGTGTATACGAAGATGTTTTGAGTAGGGACTTTTTTCTGAAAAACACTTTCCACAGTATCTACATCTATATGGTTTGATTCCTTTATGAAGATTGATATGCCTTTGAAGATTGCTTTTCTGAGAAAAGCCTTTCCCACAAAACTCACATTTAAATGGTACTATCCCTTTATGCCAATTAAGATGAAGGTTAAAACTGCTTTTTGATGCAAAGGTTTTACCACAGTCGTCACATTTAAATGGTCTGAGTCCTTTATGAGCAGCTTCATGTCTTTGAAGATGAGATTTTTCTCTGAAACTCTTTTCACATAACTGGCACTTATAAGGTTTTACATTTTTGTGCAAGTTCTCATGTCTCAGGAGATTACCTCTCTGTGAAAAACATTTACCACACTCCTTACATTTCGAAAGTTTTCCTTTTGCTTTATGAGATTCTAAATGAAGTTCAATGGATTCCTTCTCTATGAAACTTTTACCACATTTTGTACAGGTATATGGTTTATTTTGATGTGCTCGTAGATGATTTTGAAGGCTTCTTTTCTCTGCAAATCCCTTCTGACAGTAATGACATTGAAACGGTCGAACACCAGTGTGTATCATAGAATGTCTTTGAAGATTACTTTTTATAGAAAAGCCTTTCCCACACGCATTACATTTAAATGGAAGAATTCCCTTATGTGCATCAACATGTAATTTGAAGGTATGTTTTCTTGCAAAATACTTACCGCACTCGTCGCATTGAAAACGTTTAGATTCTTCATGGGATACGAGGTGTCTTTTCAAATATTCTTTTACAGCAAAAGATTTACCACACACATGACACACAAAAGGCTTTTCACCTTTATGCAAAACAATATGTCTGTTAAGGTTTCCTCTTTGACTGAAACTCTTACCACATATATTACATTTATAGGAATTTAATTTTTCGTGTAAATTAAGATGCTTCTTTAAGTATGCTTTCTGGGAAAAACTTTTACCACATTCCTTGCATTGAAATGTGTCCATGGATGGCGATGAGACAAAAGATGGTTGAATATTACCAGGTATCTTAAAGGGATTTGGTTCATATGAAGATTGTTCTGATCCTGAAAACATTAAATGTTGCTCTGATGATTCAACTAAAAATGGCTCTTGGTCAATCATATGTGGCTCTGCTTCAAGCAAATTTTCTGATTCAATGATATTTTCAACTTCAAACCATTCTCCTACTTCTTCCTTTATTTCGATCTTTATTTCATCCATTTTTTTTAACTTTATTTCATTTCTCAAATTTTAATATTACCTGAAACGAAACAAAAAAGAAAATTTGTAAGTATAAAGAAAAAGGAAAGCTATAACCTAGCAGCATCTTGAAACAGCAGCCAGTCGAGGGGTTTAAAACTGTGCTAAAATGCCTCCTGGAAGAACAGGTGCAACAGGTAAACAAAGAAAATCAAATAAATGAATTAAAAACGCAGAAAAACCAAAACAATTGATGTAGTGTCTAAATCATGAAAAAATATACGTAAATTATACAATCGAATATTATTTGCTATCAAAATACCATTTACAAAAATTTTGTTATTGAATTTATAGAAACTAAAAATGCTATGATAAAAAATTACAATCTGTAAAAAATACTGTAACTGAATAGATCTCTCTAAACCAAAAGACAACAGAAGGTGTGACCTCAAGTCATGTGAAAAAGATACATTTCCCATATTATTTTGTCACTCCCATCACATGACAAGTAATCAATTCTATTTGATTCCAGTACAACTTTCAAGATGGGTCTCAAGATAACGTTTACGTGTAAAACATTTACCACAAACCATACATTTGAGTATTGTGCTGTGTTTTTCAAGATGTGTCTTCCAGTTTCCTTCTCGTGAAAAACACTTACCACAAAACTCGCACTTGAAGGGTTTAATTTTCCTATGTGAAGCAAGATGTCGTTGAAGGTATGCTTTAGTTGAGAAAAACTTTTCACATTGTAAACATTTGAAATGGTTGAGTCTTGTGTGTGTATCAGCATGTGTATTTAGATGAGACTTCTTTGCAAAACTCTCACCACATTCCTTGCATTTATGCGGCTTTGGATCTTTTGGAGCCTTAGGTTTTACTTCAGTTTTATCTAAGCTAATATTCTCCTCCTCTGCATCATTAAATTGATATTCAAACGTATTCAAATCTTCATCTTCAGTTAAACCTTCTTCAGTTTCATATATTTCTTCTTTGATGTCAATATCAATGTCATCGAAACTCACTTCATCCATAACTGGCTTCAACCAATTCTCGACAATGAGATCAAAGTATGACTTATGTTATGTTTAGTTCACACACGCAAAGTAGGTTTAAGATGAAAGCAACAATATGAAAACAATACTAATTAGACCATTTGATCCTATGTGAATTTCCAGGGTAAGTTCAAATCACTAGGCCATTGTATATTTTATTCTGTTGTACTTAAATTTCTTTTTCTTCATAACCTTAAAAATAGAAAAAAATGCATGTTTGAAATGAAAAAAAATAAAAAAAGACATAAAGGTTGAGTCAATCAAAACTGAGTGAATGAGTTTAATGCCTTATGTTTTTATTCCATTTCCTATGATACAAGGAGTATACTCTGGTACCAACCATCAAACAACAAAACTATTCGTGCATATTGTAATCAGTTGTGTGGTTGCTTGTTCAAGGCCTTGCTTTGGGAAGATAATTTGCCCCCTGTACTACCAGTATAATGGAAAGACCAGATACCTATAACCAGCATTAACAACCAACATTAACATGAAAAGTTATTGATTCAAACAAACCCAAGAAAGTGTCCAAACAGCTGGAACCTCCACAGCAATTATAAAATTATACCTGCTTTATTGATTCATTTTCATGCTGGTCTTTATTGGCGTTAGAAATAAGAGGGCTGGCGTTAAAAGGACCAGTGCAAAAAATTATTTAGTGATTATAAACTAAAAGTGACGTTAAGTTACTTGACTTAAGTGGGTTAATCAGGATTAATGTATAATTAGACAATGAATATAATCTGCATTTTTGCACAACATCAAATCTAGTGTTTGTTCCAAAAGAATTGCAGTACACACATTTTCAAACATTGATTGTTTTAAAGAAAAATATATATAATAAAAGTAATACTTCTTTAGAAGGATATATAGATTGAATGATTAATGAATTTACAAAAAATTTCAAAGAAAAGGATGAATAATTAAGACATGAAATATCAAGATTTTTTCAACTGGACTAAAAAATTTTAAATTTATTTATTTCAAAATTTGAAGTAAAAAAAAAAGGTAAAAAAGGTACATTACTTCAAGTTTCATGTCTTACTGCAATCATCAGAAATACAAAATGTTCATTTTATTTTACTAAAACATTGAACTTCACTGATTTCAAATGTGCCTTGATTTATTCTAAATCCCTCCAAAGCGGGTAGATTTTGTCTGTTTTTTTTAATTTTTTTCTTCTACATCTTTAATCTTCACTTTTGATTTTTTTTAAATATTTTGAACTTTCTATATTCAAGCCAGCTTCAACATCCAAATGACTTGAAGTGCGCTCATCTACAGCTTAACCGGTGTGCAATGCCAGGTACAAAAACTGGTAAACATTAATAAGAGAATTTATTGGGATCTACCCATCATCAATTAAGATTAAGTTGAATGAAATAAAAGAGAATGGATATAAAAAATAGTATATAGTGTATCGAATAAAATGCTTAGCAGAGATGAACATCACGACTTATCCAAAATACCTTTCAAACAGAAATTAATACTCAAACCTGTTAAAATCCAAAATAGAGTAATCATAGAGAACCCAAATTTGAAGATATGCTGATTGCAAGGGAATTGGTCCAACTTTTTATTCCACTTGTCCCAATGGGGAAGAATTATGATACTTCCCCAGATTTGAAGACCAAACACACAGACCCATAATATAATACCTATTACCAGAAGCACATTTCCCAGAGTGTTTCGCTCAGTTTCAGCTTTTATGTAAAGACCAAGAGCGAGACATCCAAAACAAGTGATAGTGGTTATCCCCGAACTGATCATGTAAGGGGATATCCTCTTTTCAAAATGACAATCTTGTTCAACTAATCCTGAAAGAAGTAAAGGGAATAATATCAAAATACCATAAGTAAATGCAGCGTTTCATGAATTCATCAAACTCGAAAAATTATAGTATTTTCTAAAAAAACAGAAGCCTGTTAATAATTAAATTGCAGTAAAACTATATTCATCTGAACCTCTCTTGAGAAAGAACCAATGTTGGGAAAAATCAAATAATAATAGCAGCCCTGTGAATCCAGGTCAGCATTCAGCAATGCCGACCTGAAAGCCGAAGTAACTTGACCTGAAGTCGGCTTTTATTTGCCGACGTAATTTACACTCTAGGTCGGCGTGCCGACAAAAGAAATGTTTTGGGTCGGCAAAGCCGACCTAAAGAGGAAAAATATTATTTGTTAGGTTAGTCTAATTGTGTTATCATTTGATAACACATGATAATCGAGCCTTTTGACTTCCTCCATCTTATTAATTGATGATTGTTAAGGATAGTTAAACTAACTGTAGGAAATTTATTGTCTTTGCCGACCTAAACAAGCTACTTAGGACGGCTTTGCCGACCTAAAATGACCTCTGGGTCGGCAAGATTTTGCCGGCCTGCGGCAGCTTTTGGTCAGCACTTCAGTGCCGATATGATTTTGTCTGAATTCACAGGGCTGTAATAGCTACATTCTTTTTCACCGTTCAACACATCTTAACTTACCTGCGATTAAAACAGCCAGTGGGAGAATACAAGAAACTGCAAGTACTGCAAAGCATCTCCCTACAAGACAAAAACAATATCATAACAAAGTATAAATACACTAGATAATAAGTTTTCCAAATTTCCTATCGTAGAATCACTAACACACTAATTTCGTTTTACTTACTCCAGTGAGCTGTTTGGTTTGAGCGGTTCAAGGATCGGTTCACGGAACGGTGTGAATTCCAACTTCTACTATGAAAATAACGTTGACGAGAAGGCTGTTCATCACTACTATCAGTTGAGTTGGTTGGGCTATGAAGGGAAGCATAGGTAGGAGGGGGATCTGAAGTAAAGTTAGATATAGGTGGCTCATTATAGCTAGCATTTGGATTGGTATTAGTACGAGTTTCAGAGTGGGTTCTATTGGGTAAGAAGGGGAGAGGGGGAGTGTATCCTTGGGTGGAGGATGCAAAAGGGTTACTATTATCATTCAATCTTGAATTTGATGATATAACATCCTCATAAGATGGTGGGGAATCATCTGCCATCACAATACCATTGTCATATTTTTTATATTATTTTTAATGTTTTCCTTATCACTAAATAAATACAAAAGAAACATGCAATAAAAAATCACAAATGGAAAAAATATTGCGCCAAACTTCACTGATATTTGTTTTCAAGCAGCTGCAATCCTATTTCAACATTGCTGCTTCCCTGACAGTTTTTGTTGTGTAACAACAGGAGCTAACTAAAAAGTGTAAATAATTTTCATTAATAACGACAAAAGACAAACCTCTTATTTGTTTTGCAATTATATTGGGGTTTCCGAATTGTTGTGTAAGCACTGCTAGGTCTTAAAACATCAATTGTGGACACGGTTGATGTTTTTTATCCACAGTCAATCATTTTTATGGACAGTCAATATCCAAACATCGACTGTCAATACTTTTCATCAACTGTCAATATCCAGATATCAAACAGTCAATATCCAGACATCAGCAGTCAATTAAATAATCTCAACAGTTGATGAAAAGTATTGACAGTCGATGTTTGGATATTGACTGCTGATGTCTGGGTATTGACTGTTGATATCTGGATATTGACAGTTGATGAAAAGTATTGACAGTCGATGTTTGGATATTGACTGTCCATAAAAATGATTGACTGTCCATAAAAAACATCAACCGTGTCCACAATTGATGTTTTCAGGCCTAGTAGTGAAGTAAGATGCATTACAATAGCGCTCCGCAACGGAAACATCATAATCATGACTTTTCGTTTTTGTACGGGTTTCAATCCCACAATCCAATTTGCCTAAATTTAAAATCCGTGCAGGCTGTTACATATCTTTTGTAATTGGATGCATTTAACGTGCAAGAGAAATTAACGCAGAGGTTGATGGGATTAAAACCCATACAAACATATAAAAAGTAATAATTATGACAACAATAAAGTCTATTTTTAGATTTGCCACGGTGTGCTATCTACTGCATCAAATTTTGTTAAGTGTAGCCTTAGCATTAAAAACCGCATGAAGGGTCTGTTAACATTTTGATAACACACCTTAACATCTCCCCAATAAAATTGACCAAATCTGATCAATATTCTCAAACCAATTTATCAAACAATTTTAAAAATATCTTTTTATGAAAGTGAAACAAATAAAACACCTAAAAGGAAAAATTAAGATAAATAAATTATTTATTTCAGCCATTTCAAACTTCCTAGTGTTGTTGATGATATCTTGGAGTTTAACTTTAAGTTGGCTTGTAAGATTTTCGAAAGTTTGAGGTGATGTATCTTCCAGGTCTGGTGGTTGTGAAGGTTGATGGCATCAAAACATTATGCAAAGAAGAATGCCGCTTTAAAGCCTTGACACTCGAAAAACACTTTCCACATTTCTTGCATTTATTTGTAGTATCATCTCTGTGTTTTGCTTTGTGTTTACGTAAGATGGGTATGGATGTAAATGTATCACCACATTCATTGCATTCAAATTTGCAAGCTTTCATATGCAAAGCAGTATGCTGGTTATATTCAGCTTTCTGTGTAAACGATTTACCACATTTCTCACACTCAAATAAATATGTTTCATTATGACTTTTCTTATAATGTTTACTAAGGGCATTTTCTGTCTGGAAACTTGAAACACATACTTCACATTTGAATAGTTTCTTTAAACAATTTTTTCGCTTGAGATGCATATTAAGAGAGCTTCTGCTAATGAAACATCTTTGACAACAATGGCATTTGTATTTTTCATCATGTTTTGAAACAACATGGTATTTCAAAGTAGTTGTTGATGAAAAATGTTGGTCACAAGTGTTACATTTGTAAGTTTTCGAAGGGTCGGGATGGGTGTCCATATGTAATTTGAGGTAACTAATAAGTGCAAAGGACTTATTACAGATTTTACAATCGTACTTTCCAGAATGCTTTTTGATGTGGTCTGTAAGGTACTTTTTTTGTGTATAGCTAGCACCACATTCCTTGCATTTAAATGGTCTGATATCCAAATGCAATTTTTTATGATTTTCTAAAGAGTGCTTCATGGTGAAAGTTTTGTCACATTGATCACACTTAAGGGCAGGCTGATGAGTTTCTTGGTGTAATTTAAAGTTATCTTGTCGGTAAAAACCTTTACTGCAAACATCACATATGAAAGGGCGAACACTTGCATGTGTTCCTTGATGCCGTCTTAGTGAACTAGCAGATGTAAAGCACTTCTCGCATGTATTGCATTTAAAAGGATGGTTTTCCATGTGGGAGTATTGATGAGTTTTAAGCCACTTTTTCATCTTAAAACTTTGCCCACACTTTTCACATTTAAAAGGTTCTTCTTCCTTATGCACAGCCATGTGTTCTTTAAGGTGCTTTCTATGTGCAAAAGTTTTCTCACATTCGGGACAATTGAAACGTTCATTGAGACCTTGATGTGCAAGAAGATGTAACTCCAAAGTCGTTTTATGGCGCAAAACTTTACCACATTCATTACATTGAAAAACTCTCTCATGTTTCTTCTTGTGTGCTTCAAAGCGAGTCCGACCTTTCAACGATTTTTGACATAAATCACATTTAAACAATTTCCTTTTTTCTTCTTCTTTTTTCCTTTTTTCTTCTTCTTTTTTCCTTTTTTCTTCTTCTTTTTGTCTTTTTTCCTTTTCTTTCTCAGCCTCTAAGCGTTTCTCTTCCTCTGACTTCACTTTTGAAACAGTCTCTTGCACACTGATCAAGCTATTGTCAGCTATAAACACAGGAAAAGCTTTTTCTGGGAATGCTTGATACTCAATTTGTGTTATGTTGCTATTAGGAATTTCTTTAACGGGAACAGCCACTTTATATTGACCATCGACATACTGGCCTGGTTGTACAGGACGAGGTAAGATGGGACGAGGCAAGATGAGACGAAAGACTGATGATTTAGCAATAGATCCAGTATCAAATTTTGATAATCTTGGAATAGGCAATTTATTCAAAGGTATAGTGTTAGTTTCAAATGGTTGACATTTAGCTTTTTTCTTTGATGACTGGACTTTTTGTCGCTTATTTGTTGATGAACGCGAAGTATTTGATGAAATATTTTGATGTGAAATGAGAGATTGATATTGTTGGATTGATTGGGGTAGGTTATCAGAAATATCAGGATTCCATAATAAACTTTGACGAGAAATGAAATTTTGATATTGCTGGTTCGATTGAAACAAGTTAGTTCCAGAATTAGGGCTACTGCTTGATTGGTTGCTTGGATTATTAGCTGTTGTTTGATATACAATGTTTCGGTTGGTAGGAGACCTTGATAATTGTGCAAATGTAGGTGCATCTTCTTTACCATAGGATAAAGAAGAACTTGATTGGCATGGTTTGTTGTTATTAATGTCAAGGTAGGCTAATGGATTGCAATTTTCTTGGGTTTGACCAATGAAATTGGAATGATTTGTTGCTGTTAGTACTTCAGGCTCCCACCATGGTTCTTCTTCCTTGATTTCGATTTTGATTTCTGCATTATTATGATCCATTGATCAACCACCAAAAGTTTCTATTTCTGTAATTCATTTCTTGATTTCTAAAATTGAATAAAGCACTGATTATTAGCAGGGTCCAAATCATTCCTGAAAGTTTCCTAAGTCCTAAGTCCTAAGTGCTAAAGCTCCCTGAGTTTAAAAATGTAACAATAAGCAATGGCATCAAAGTTTGTATTTCGCCAGTTTGTTGAAATCACATTTTCTAGAAGGTAGATTTGAAACAAAAATTTGAGCCTCTAATGAACCGCTTGAAATACTCTAGAAAGCCTGGTATATACAATTTCCAGGTACTTTAGAAAGGACCAAAAATTGCATTCCTTACCGTACCTAACCACATACTTTCAACAGATATACATTTTAGATACCTTATTAAAATCAACATCAATATTATGATTCCAACTTTACCATTATTATTTCCTCTTGTTCTTTATTATTTTTTACAATTTACTTAAAAAAAGCAGAAAAATACAATAAGTCAAAATACAAACCAATAAAAAATAGAAACAATTTTTAACAGCCAAAAGATAAACCCAATATAAAGTTGATGTGTTTAAGAATGAGGAGGAAGCCAAAAGTCTGAAATGTGTGTATTTGACAAAATATTAACAGAAAATTTGAATACAAACAGATACAAATATTATATAAATACAATTAATACAATACAGAAAATATTTAAAAATAAGCAATAAGAAAAACTAAACTCTCAAAAAGGTGTGCAGTGTTCTTACTTTTGAAAATAACAAATTGAATTTCGCGTAGAATAAGGCTATAATTACCATTTAAACATTTAACAAGAGTGAAACTTAAAATCTTGCTTTTTAGGGTTCAGACCTTGTTCTTCTAAGTGGTGAGTTTTTATGTGATAGTTCCTTCCATTACTATAGGCAAAAGTTTTGTCACAAAATCTGCATTTGTATGGTTTTACTTTCTGATGGGTGTACGCATGGTTTTTTAAAGTAGATTGTGAACGAAGAATTTTTCCACACTCTTTACACTGAAATGTCTTACCATGCCTTTGAAAATGTATCTTGAATACGTTCTTGTCTTTGTATTTCTTTCCACAAATTTTACATTCATACAAAACACTTTCATGTGCTTCAATAATGTGTTGTTCGAGTTCCTTTTTTAGTAAGAAAGATTCCGCACAAAGAAGGCATGGAAAGGCTTTTGATACTTCGTTAGAATTAGATGATACTCTGCTTGTTGTTTCAGTATTTTGGTACATGGGGATAGAAGGAGTATTGAACAGATTATGCTTGAATTTCTGGTAATTCCTGTCAATCACAAGTTTTGTTGGAGGAGCTGTGTCCATCTTTAAAGGATTTCCAGTTTGATTGACAATTGCATCATTTGAAGGTTGGTGATCAGAAACGTTGTCTTTGTATCTTTGGTCATCTTGGGGGATGATCAAATTTCTTGTTTCACTTGAAGAAGATTCTTGAATTAGGTTTGCACTTCTCTGAATTAATTCTGTAGTGTTTGGAGCACATTGGTTGTTGTCTTGTGTATTAAAAAAATCTTCTACCTTGATTTTAATTAATTCTAATTCCTCTGAATTTGAAGTTTCTTCCCTTGGAGTAACTGCAACTGTTATTTCATTATCTGTTAGGCCATTACCTGTATGTTCTACAGAATCAAATATTTCTTCGACTTTTATTTCCAAACAAAAATTGTTGGTATTGGAAGCTTGCATGGTATCCATAGTAATGTTTCCTGCACTAGTTATTATATTTAACAAAAATAGATTTGTTCTTGACATTGATTTTTGGGATAACTAACTCTTAGAAAGAGGTTAACTAGATGGGATTCAACAAGCTACCTTAAGGGTAATTTTCGTGGTGACTAATTTTCGCAAGACAGCTTCCCTTGCAAAATGATTTAATTTTTGCGGGACTTATTTTTGCGACAAAATTTGACTGTAAACTTTTGCGAGGATCATATTTCGCGAATTGGTGAATTTTTTCAGATTTTCACATTTTTCGTTAGTTTGATTACAAGATTTTGAGTCCACAGTAGAGTCTCCATAACTCGAACTCGTTTCTTACGAGGAATGAAAATTTATTGGAATTATAGAGACGTTCAAGATAAATGGAGACTCATTTAAGAGAGTTTCTTAGCTGAAAGGACATCAGGTGTTTGATTTAATGAAAGTGTCAAATCAAATTGTTTCTGAATTTTATCAAAAGACTTTTAATAGCGTAAAAACTAAATTTTTGCGAGGATTAAATTTCGCGAATTTAGCGAGAGATAACAGTTTGAAAATTTTTGCGAAGGATTATATTTTGCGAAATTGGCCAGGCCCAAATTCATTAAATTTTGATAAATTTACATCAAATTTTAAAGCTTAAAACACTAAATTGAGCTTAAAACACTAAAAATTGGCATAAAAATAGCAAGTTTCGAGGTTTACAGACTGGTCTGTAAAATACATAAATCCTTGTCTGGAAAATAAGAAAAAAATCAAAAATTAAATTTATGACCCAAGATGAAACGATGTTCAAAATTTGAACCCAAACTTTATCAACTTTATCAAAAGTTATGCCAAATCACAATCAGGATGGTATATACTGTACCTTAAAAATGAAGTTTTTTGGTACCATCCAAAAAACTTGTTTTCCCTACAAAAGCTATTTCACAGTCTAGTTTTTGACATTTTATGTTCTGGTTTACAGCCTTGTCTCCCTAGAGCAATTTGCATTCTCCATATGAGAATGCAGTCCGCTTGCTTGCGCTTACTTCACTAAAGCCCTAAGGACCAATCTTCAAGGCGCGGAGCAATTCTGAAGCAAAAATAGGATAGTCCTCCACTTGCTAGTGAAGATAGAGCTTTCTGTTACATGAAAACATGAAAAAAAAGAAAACAGAGGCAAGTTCATTTTCCAAGAAAACATGGTCTGAAAGTTAGTACATCGATTTGTGAAGTGTCTTTACTTCACATAGAACAATAGAAAATAGCAAAAGAACAAAGGAATTACCCATAGCCACTATTTCGCAACAATTGGGAATCGCGATTATACGGATATGGGAATCCTCATATCGAATATTAAGCATGTTCTGAAAATTTCATTCTTCCCCATAATAAATGCAAAAATGAAAAACAAAGAAGCTTTCGTTTTCTAATTGTCTTTTTAATCTGCCGTGAAGTGTTATAAAATTCCTAATAGAATGACACGTTCTCCTAATAAGAGGTTTAAAAAATGACGTAGAAACAAGAAACTTTGAAAATTACCATAATTACTACGTCACAACCACTGAGCCAGCGCTGACTTTTAGTTTTAATGACTTGCTCTCATTTGTTTGGTTTCTGTAGAAAAAAAAGTCGTTATTGTGAACTTTTAACTTGCTTTAAATGGAGGTATTTGCACTGACTGTCTGATGGTTGGTCATGATAATGCATGCAAACTTGTTCATAGACTCTGGTGTAATCTTTGGATGTTTTAAATGGTTTTAGATCTTGTAAGGCTGCTTTTATTAAGTTCTGTTTTGCTGCCCTGGGTTGGCTAGGAAAATTTTGGAAACATGGGTTTGCACTTTCATTCTCTAGGGAGACCAAGCTCTATAATTTTAGAACTTTCTATGTTGAGGTAAATTTTGTTTTTTCTAAAATTTTGAGCTTGAATATCCAGGCTAATAAAAGCTTAGTACAATTTTCTTTAAAACCAATGATTTTCACAACACAAAAAGTTTCATATCTCGGGAACCGCTTATGCTAGAAACTTCTATGACCACTCATTTTTCTTGTCTTGGAAAGCTCTTTTAGATTCCACTAAAAAAAAGGTAAAGGAAAAATTCAAAAATCACCCTGTCTACCCTACCAATTGATAGTTTGTTTCGTGTCCTCCGACATAAGTTTTTGAGAAAAAGTGTTTCACTTTGAGTCGGAAAAATCAAAAAAAAATTACCTCCTTTTTACATGATAACTACTATCTCTTCTGCGGTTCTTTATTAACTGAATGCTTTGATTCTTCTATAAACAACATCCACTTCACACACAGAAAATGTCCCGGTGTAACCCGTACTTAAAAACAAATATTAAAGCACCCACTAAAAGCAGAGAGTCACAGCTCTGTATAGACCTTTTCGCCTTTCCGTCCGCCATCTTGAATTGTATGCAAAAATACAGGAACGAAAATGCCGTGGTTGGATTTAGTTGGAATGTATGCAAGTTACACAAAGATTAAAAAGACAACAAAGCATCTTATAAATAAATATTATGATCATTAGAACAATAAAAGATGGAATTTCTTAATCCAAAAGGAAATATTTACAGAACAACAGAAGCCTTTTAGGAATTTGTTCTTAAAGACATTGCATATTCTGTTTTCATGCCATAAAAAAATTCCACAAAGACGGAGTACGCACATCAAATTTTCAAAACACGCAAACTGAAAGCAGTAATTATGACGTCACACTTTCTCAATGTTTTGATTTGATCATTTGGCGGCTCTATTCCCAGGAGAATAATTTGCCGTCAGCCGAATAAGGATTGTTTTTTACCTTCGCGGGTGATTTTTCAGTTTGAGTTTCTGTCTAATGTTATGGTCTTTTGAAGTGCTTGTTCTAAGAGATGAGTGAATATAATTGTTTTTAGTTTTCAAGAGAAGCAAATTTAATCTTTCTTTACAAGATTACACTTTAATATAATGCCAATTATGCATGTAAGTTTTTAATTCATACTTTCTTTTTGCATATGTTTTGCATACTTTCTAAGGGAATTTCACCACGGCAATTCGGCCACCATAATTTTTGCATACAATTCAATATGGCGGATGGAAAGGCGAAAAGGTCTATTCTTTTAATTAAGCAAACACCGCGAACATCTAAATCCAGACCCTATCAATCGAACTTGTCGAACCAATCGGACAATCAAACTAATCGAAACTCCATCGAACGATTAAAGTTAGATTAAAAAAATTAATTAATAATTTCTTGGTGGGAAAATGAAAGAAAGGTTCCAATTTTAGCTACCGACCGACCAACCAATTTTTCAAAGCTTCTAGGACACAAACCAAACAATCAATTAAGGGCCTGGCCATAGGCGTAATTTGCGAAATATAATCCCACAAAATATAATGCAGTTTAATCCCCCCCGCGAAAATGTATTCCCGTCTTTAAGGTACATACTGAAACTTTGATAGATTCTGGTCTGTAAAATAGCCTATTTCTATTTCTATTTGGTTGAGTTGCAGGAGGCTTTAGAGGCCTATTCTCGCAACTATAGACGCTACTACTAATGAGCGTCCCGTCAGCACCTTGAACTGACTACCCAATTCCCCTCACATGGCATGGGTTGACCCGGGCGAAGGAACGTTCACTTGCCAAGTGAACTGCCGTGAGTGGGAATCGAACCCTGGCCACCTGCACAGAAGCCAAGGTTGACTACCACTATACTACGGCACCTAAAAAACCTTGAGCTGTTTATGATGTAGACTAGGAAAGAAAGATTCCACAAGATGTAGTAGAAACAGTACAGTAGAAACAAATCAACAAAGAAAAAAAGACAACAACCTGGCTGGCACTTTAAAACTACTGTAAGCAGCGTGAAGGCTAAGAAGGAAGGGACAACAAAAGAGAGCAGATTTGTAAAAAAAAACAGAACTCACACCATAGAATTGAAATGCAGTAAGATAAGGTTCAAAACAAAAGAACAACCAAACACATCTTGGAAATTTCACCATACAGCAGCATACAGTCAAAATGGACGAGCGGATGGCGGTAAAAATAAAGCGAGGGTCAACTTTTTTTGTTTCGCTACTTTTGGTACCATCTTCAAATTAGCACCTGTGGGCGGAGGCGGTATTTTTATCTTTTGGGCGTTAAAAGAATGAACAATAGGGGCGGCAAACAAATGTTCATAGTAGTGATTTCCAAGCTGATCCTGGCTACTTCGCAGGCGGCATGCGTGTTAAAGAGGGGAACGATATCATACATTTTTACACAAGTAGCCCACAAGTCACCAAGTAGTTAAAGATCAGTGGGAGATATGACCCGGTTTGATTTCAAAGCGAGGTGGCTAAGATCCGAAACTTTTGGATATGGGAGGGGAATGCACGAAATCACCTATTCTCCATCCAAAACGTATAGGTATATACATACCGTGAAAAGCACATGCCGAAATCATATGACATATCAACCTGTGCCGACCATCAATCGAGATTCTATTCAGCGCGTAATCAACTCAGAGAAAAGTAACTATGATGACAATCCAAGACCTTGGACGAAGTTCAAAGTTGATATTTTTATTCCCGTCGTTGAGAACGCAACTTAAAAATGTCATCAATGCTGTAAAAAAAGAGTCAGTGATAAAGAATCATAACATAAAGATCTGTCTATTATTTCGATTCCATCGAATCGAAACATTATATTTCCATAATTAATATTAAGTAAGTAAGTTTAGTAGTTACTGTGTTATACATTTGGGAATCATGTAGAAGATTCCCGGAGGGGGCATTCGATTTCTAAACGACGGCATGTGCCACCAAAAAAAAAGGGTTTTCGAAATATCGGACCCTTACAGTGCACCTCTTAGCAGTGGAAAGGTACTCTTACAGTGCACTGTACCGAATGTTTCTGACCCTTGCAGTGTATTTTGATTTCATATCTTATTTTGCTGGAGCCACTGAAAATGAGCTTGAAATGTCGACACAATGTTCAATACAAACCAAAAGAGGTGTGAGTCAAAACTAAGATACACCAGATTTTTAAACTCAGGATAGCCTTTTCTTTGTGTTTTACACGGCTCCTTTTTTCGAAATTCAACGACGGATTTTATTTTCATTTCGATCTGGCGTTTGTGTGAAAACAACGCGGGTCACGCGCGTTTTGGATACCCTGAGAAAGTTAAATATTCCTCTTCAACCTGCCCCCTCGTCCCCGTGTATTTTCGATGTTCACTTTTTTTACTAGGAGAAAGAGCTTAAATCTCGGCTTAAAGCACTCGATCTAGCCTTCGGGCTTTACAGAAATCTATGGCGAGTTCCCCCTCTCCAGTGCGTGGGGGAAATTCTCAAAAACAATACGCCATGATAAAGAAAATCTTGATGTTACTGCAGTACAATGGTTTCAAAATAGAAGAACAAATGAAATCTGACGTTTTGTTTTTAAATTACGCAATCTTTCATTCGAAAAGCAGACAATGTCAGGGTATCATCTTACGCCGAGTCTTACGCTATCAGAGCAAACATAAACTAGCTGATAATAGGCTGGGAACGAGGTTGATTTCTTCCTAGGGCTAGCCGGCTGGGATATTTCAATTTGGATGGGGTTTATAGACTTCCAGGCTATATCATTCTGATTTTCACCTGGCCATCACGTGCCGTCAACAGATTTTCGTACCACATTGGAGCAGCCAAGACACTGAAGTCTAGTGTTTGTTAATTTTAGCTTTTCTGCAATTGAAAATTTTGAGTTTCAAGCCTAAAAATGTTTCTTAACACGTTCTTAATATTTTGGCCATCGAAGCCTTATGTTCCTATATTATACTTTGGGATGGGATAAACTTTCGCGGGGATTAAATTTCGTTGTTGGGCCTATTCCCGAAATTCAAAAATTTCGCGGGTCGCACTATTGGTTGGCAATATTTTAACGATTTTGTGACTTTTACTGTTGGTTGTTAAAACACGCATTATTAGCACCTCTTCGATGCAAGTAACTATTCAAATAGTATTTATACTATTCAAATAGTATTTATTTGACATATTTTGAGATTTGTTTAAAAATATTTCGCGGATGAGGCCCTTCTAAAAGGATATGGTGAATGTGAGAATTTGACCTGGTTGTTCAACCAAAACATTCAAAACCGGGCAGTCTGAATCGCAGACCTCTATAGATATTCTTCCCGATATAGAAACTCTTTTCGCTTAGAGAATGAGCAGAAGCCTAAAAACTGTGTTGCTTTTTACTTGAAAACAAAAGCAAAAGTGACTTTGTTCCAATATTTATTCATGATTTTGGTCCGATTGTTTTGCTTTAGCTAATCAGCGCTAAAACAAGCTCATTCTAATACTGAACGAAAAAGATTGAAATCGGTGCGCCAACTTGGATAGGATCTCTTACGGAGCCATGGTGTTTAGAGTGAATACGTTCCATGCGCGGATGTCACATGCCAAATAACGAAATGTAAATAAAAAGGGAAACGGAAGGAATTACAAATTTAGATCGAATTTAATTTTGCACGTGTATGATTTTCCTTAAAAAGCTAAAAATATCTATGATGAAATGAAAAAACACCATTCTCATAAAAATACGTGTAGTCGATAAGCGTATTTTGGTAAACTACCAATACTGGGCCAAAAAGATGATTTTCTGAGATGATTGGGCTAATTCTTGATATTGAAGAATGCAATCTTTCTTGAACGACAGCTTAGAAATGGAAAAAAGGGTTGAGAAACAGAACAAAATCTTAGTTGGCTTTTGTTTGCAATTTTATAATTAGAGTAAAATATCTATTCCTAAAAGTTTAATTGGAGTCATTGCTGGCAAATTGATAAATTTAAAGCTTTTCAATGAAGCTTCAATGATTTTAACGAGGTGGAAACGAAGCTAGCAGTGCTTTCTACAAAAAGACAAAGAGAAGATGGCTGTCCAATTGTTTATATCTCATGGTAAAATATATATTCCTAAAGATTCCATTGGAGTCATTGTTGGTAAATGGATGAATTTAGAGCTCTTCACTATCATTGGTCAAATCTTCTTCAGAGTCATACATTTCATCATCTGGAACGTCTTCAACAATCGAACTTGTCGCTTCTGGTAAACGTTCACCTGGTACTGCCAAACGGAGACCTGGGTGGAACAAAATAAAAAGGGAAATGATCTGTTTGACTGCTTTTACACCCCTGTATCTAAAAATCAGACCCAATGAAATCGTATTTCATTGTTTGTCGCCCCCAATGTGTCACTGAAACCAGGGATATGTGAAATCAATGGAAAGTTTTGCTTAACTCCTGAAGAACTGTGTGAAAGTGAAATTTAAGGCTTTTTTTAAATTACGGTGCGTCAACTTCAAACGTAGTTTTCTCGGCTTTGTCTGAAGCAAAATAGGTCTTGTATCGTATCGAAAGTATCGTTCATAAATGATGGAAATTTAGCTTGGCAGTACTCAAACAGTTATATAACACTTTCTACAAAAACTAGATTCTTTGATGAGGATATGCCGAAAAATCAACGAACCTTTTTCTTTGACAACTTTGTTGAGATACGGTGGACTATTGGTTATGATGCCATTGAAATAAGGAGCCACTCTTCTCATGGATCTCTTCAAATTGTAAGTCCATGTAAAGGCTGCACTGAACACTCCTGGAATTACAAAAGTACAAGTACTACCCTGAGTATCAGAGGTTGAGTTTTCAACGAACATATCAACCTCTGGCGACCAATGTAGAAATTTTATGACTGTAGAACGAATCAAAGATGAAGAGCAAATATTACCATTTGCATGTTTAGTATTGACAAATTTCCCAAGTGTAATTGAAATAAAAATATCATCAAGATCTTGGATTGTCGTCATGGTTACATTTCTATTGCGCGCTAAATAGAATTGCTATTCGTCCTCACAGGTCAGAATATAATTTCGGCATGTGATTTTCACAGTATGTAAAAGTACTTGTAGAAGTTTTGGCTTACAGTGACCTAGCATGCTAGGAATAGCAGATAATAAGTAAAGAAATAATAGAAAAAACCCCTTCTCACACACCATCTGGGACCCCTTCCCACTGGAAAAAGTTGCCGAAATATCGTCCACAGGGAAAAATTATGCTTTAATTTTTGTCCCTGTTGAAAATAATAAGATAAAGACATCCTCACTGCAAAATATTGTGCTATTTTTTCCATCCCTACTGAATTTTCTGGTTCGAAAACAATGGAATTAAAATCTCCAGCCATAAAAAACATTGGAATATCAATCCGAGTTTTGGTGCGTTATTTTGACCCCCACTGGATGGAAAAATCCTACCGGGTCTAAGAGAAAGTGATAGGGAGTTTAAAGCTTTTGCTTCCAAAAAGAATACTTTAAATGATAAGTGATGATCGAAATCTTTAATACCTTTATCAACATTGTCCTTGATAGCTGTCAATAAGTCACTTTTGATTTTTCTCGGTGAACAACCAGTCATTCCGTTGTTATAAATGATGTTTTTGAAATTGGTAAAGTCCAAATTGTTTCGAGCCGTTTTCATTGTAACACTATCCATTGTGACGTAAATTCGATCTTTAAAGGTACTTGTGGTCTTGGAAACCTCATTGAAGTAAGATGCAATTTCATGACCCTCTGCACCGATCAACACTACACCCTTATAACCAAGACTGAATAAGTTGTCCTCTAACACGTTGATAAGCTACAAAAGAGGGGTTTAGAGATTAGTCGAAGAACAAGCTGAGATGGTCCAGAGGAGATGGAGTTTTTATAAGATACTTTAATAATTGGTGATTTGAAGTAATGAAAATGATGCGTTCTTTAGAAAAAGTAACAAAATTGTTTTATTACTGGTAACGACTAACCAAATCAAATGAGAGCTTGTAAAAGCTCCATAATCTCGTCCCAGATGGTCAGAACCCTTAACAAGACCCCATGACAGTCACGCATATCATGAAGGTCAAACGTCAAATTTAAAAAAAACTTTAAATAAACTGTAGTTACTACCTTATAGTATGGCCCCCTTCTTTAGGACCCGTGACAACAATTTCCGGAGTGGAATTATTTTTGCTCATTTGAAAGAAGAATGTATTTAGAAACTTTTTTGAGAGGGGGTAATTTAATTAGGTCCATCAATTTTTTATGGGGAAAAGACTGACGTCACAAGCAATTTAGCAATTTAGTTACGTTGAGAAATCGACCATGTACGCTTTAAAGTCCTCTATGTGGTTTTGTGTTTTAGCGACTTTGAAATTTCGTCAAATTTCGGGTCCCGAGGGTTTTTGCTTGTGACGTCAGTCTTTTCCCCATAAAAAAAAATTGCCGGACCTAATTAATTTACTCCTTCTCAAAAAAGTTTCTAAATACATTCTTCTTTCGAATGAACAAAAAAATTCCACTCCGGAAATTGTTGTCACGGGTCCTAAAAGAATGGCCCTAACGGCCTATTAAGAGAAGAAATTTTGGCGAGAAGAAATGTTTGCGAATGAACCCATTCGCCAATTAGGGTGCAATTTTGCGATATTTATTTTGGCGATTTAATAAAATTTCTAAATTTGGCGAGAATTAATTTTGGCGAACGAACCCATTTTTGTTTAATATTTTAGCTGAAAAAAGAGAAAAAAAGGGCTTTTAGGAGAAATAGAGACTAGATTGAAAGAAAATTAAATTTGGCGAGAATTTATTTAATGGCCTACGAGTTTCATGGGCCTATGAATTTAAGTTTCTTTCCGCCAAAATGTCTTCCCTTAAGGTAATTCTTTCACCAAAGATTGCCACCCTGTATGAAATTTATCTAACTCGTTTTCTTTACTATACAAAAGGATTATTTATTAATTTCGAATTTTAGGATGGTATGTTGTTGGAAGAATGGATGATTTTTATGAAATTACCTTCGAAGATCAATCAACACTTCTTCGTGTCTGAAATTATAGTTTACCCTAGCCTATTCGAACTCGGAAGGGGAGTCTAAATTTTGTAGTGTCCTAGAAGTGTCCTAGTGTTCTTTTAAATAGTGTCTTAGTGGGTTGGTTGCCTCCCTTTTAAATCCGCCTCCTAGATTTTGAAAAACCTCTTTGTCCCCCTTTTCGGAAAAATTTTTCAATCCTCAAAGTCCTCAATTTCATGCGTTTTGTGTCTAAAAGATGACATTTTTGGATACAAAATTGAGTGATTTCTCTGAAAAAGGTATGTTTTTACACTGTTTTGCTAAAAAATGCATAAAGTATGCCCCCACCTAGAGATTTTCCCATTCGCATCTAATCCCCCCCCCCCTTTTGGCATTTGCCAAAAAAATGCTTTTCGAATTGTAAAGGATATCTTTTACCCTTGATGGGGACTGAGAAGTAGTTCGAATCATAAAAAAAAATTCGAAGAATAGTAGTTTGGATTAGCAAGAGTCGATTGTATGTTAAAAATAAAAAATCTAGGTACAGTATTTACATTACGGGCAGCATCTCTGAGTGTTTCTTCAGAATAACCTTTCCCTTTGACTTTGCTGTCCAACCAAATCAAAGCAATTTTTGACGAATATTTTGTGGCTGAAAATGAATAAAAAGAAAAAGTGATCAATACTCTCGAAAGAGGTAGTAAACATAATGTTCAAACATTACTTAATCTTTTTCGATAATCACCTCAGACAGACGATGAAAACCCAGCCAAGTCCAGGGCTAATCCTAATTAATAAAAAAAGAGATAATGCATGAGAACGAGGTTGGAATAACGGTACACTGTAAGGATGCGAGAACAAGAAGATGTTTTTAGGCAACATTTTCAAACAGTTGACTTTGTGTTCAAATTCAGCTAAATCTTTACACAGTTAAGGGCCAACTTCTACGGTTCTTTTCAATCTGAGTCATAGGTTGCACGCATCCCCTCTGATATGTTTTGATATAGAGGACGCATAACTCTCGGACGGGAATTTTATGCACAATACCCATCCCCTATAACAAAACATATCAGAGGGGATGCGTGCAGCCTATCCGAGTCAGCTCTTGGAGAAGTTTTTCAAATTGTTTTCACCTGCTCTTCTCATCCATAATGTAACATCGGCCTCTGCGTCGCAATTCTTGACATTTGTACTCAATGGATAACAAACTGTGTGTGGCCGAAACCAATAACAAGTTAGATGGCTGAAAAGACATATAAAAAAGCTGGATAAAATAATCAACCTTATCAAAAATCTGAACCACAACAAATTCAAATCCCTGATACTGTCTTGAAGATATCTTACAAAAAAGTGTTTTTGGCCCTTCAGAAGTTCCCATCAATAATTGGTCCATATATTCAAAAATCTTAAAAGATTCTTATTTTTTGTGCTTTTGTGACCATATTTTCTAGAGATTGGTTTGGTTTTTTGTCCCCCTTAGAGAGAGCTGCCCAATCTCCTAGCCATAGCCACTTGTACCACATTCTAATTGACTAATGGACTGCTGAAACAAGACTTTCATGAACTCATAAAAAGTGAACTAAGACACCCCCTTCTCACAGACCCAGTGGGACCAATTCCAATTGGAAAATTGACCAAAATATAGTCGCCAGTGGAAAATCATCATAGTGTCCTCCAGGGTTTGTTCCCCCCACCAAATCTTGATTTTTTTAAATCTCCCCACTCTTTTTTTCCCCGTATGACTTTTCAGTTTTTTAGTTTCCCCTTCTTTTTTGCTTTCCCCCCAGAAAATTCTTCTTCAGAAAGACCCCCCCCCATATACCCATATAAATCTCTCAAATTTCAACCTGACACAAACGTAAGATTTTGCTGCAAAAGGAATGCTAGACAAAATAGAACGAAAATGTTTCTGTACAGTTTTTATGCCTAGTGAATTTTTCAATCATGAACTAATCACATGATATCATGTGGACTGACCTTGGTTGCTGAGATAAAGTTGAAGTGATTTCACACTCCCCCAACCAAATTTGCCAACTATCGATGTTTCCCCCCCTCTCCCCCCCCCTTACTATTCAAATTTTCATTTCCCCCCTCACCCATCCAAAATCGGAAAATTGGTCCCCTCCCCTTTAAAAAAGGGGGGGACACTATGATCATACTCCAATTTTTGTCTCCACTGAAAATGATCAAATAAAAAAATCTTCACTGCAAAATACCAGGGGAAAATCACTAAAAAAATCTCAAACAAACAACTTAAAAATAAATCAAAAATAAATCATAAATCAATAATAAATCAAAAATAAATCTCGAACATAATCTTTCGAGTGATTTACCCCTCGGCAAAATATTGTCCCATTTTTTCAATACAACTGAATATTCTGACTTAAAAACAATGGAATTCAAATCCACAATTAAAACGAGGAAACAACATTGGAATAGCAATTGAGTTTCAGTCCGTTAATGTTACTCCAACAGGCTGAAAAAATCTTACCGGGTCTGTGAGAAGGGCTTGTACTAAGGGGCTTTTTATATGGTGGTGAGTTGGCCCGGCTAGGTGAGACGGGATGGATTTTCGAGCGCTACGTCACAGTTTTCGACGAATCAAATGGCTAAAAACATATCACGTGACGTTTGAAAATCTACCCCACCTCACCTAACCGGGCCATCCCATCTCCATATATGAACAGTCCTTAAGGGACTTGGTTGAAGTTTGGTGATTGTTCCGTATAGACTTACAAATTGCACATGCAATTACAATCACATGGAGCTCCATGGTAGAATCTCTTTGGATTGCCTTGGTCATCAAATTGTAAGTCAGCCTCGATAGCGTTTGCACCTTCTCTAACTGCCCAATCCAACGTATCGATATTGTTGCACATGTGTGCAATATTAAAAAAACCTCCGTCATTTTGAGCTAAAATATATGCAAAATAATAATTTGAGAAATTGGCTTGTTTTGCTCATTTTCTGATCATGTGATTAAATCTTAAACCAATCCAAAAAGGAGGACTTGGTAAAGTGGTCAAAACCTGAGCAAATCTATTTCTATCTTAAAATAATAGGCCTCCAGACCAAGGTTTTTTTATACGGACTATGGGACTATGGCAAAATTAAAAAGAAATGCACTTTTGTCACGAACTCTTAAAAGACGTAAGGGAATCGTAAAGTGAGTTGCACTTTTCATAAAATGAGTGTGTCCCAAATAAATTGTCAAAAGAACCACATTTAACGATATTGACGTCCTAATCTTCGAGAAGATCCTGATTACTCCGTGCTGCTACGTATACACACTAAAGGCCATGGCTCCGTAAGAGAATCTGCCCAGATTGACGCAACGCCTTAATCTTTTTTCATCCAGAATTGGGATGAATATTAAGTGATCTTTTGAGTGAGGTGATTGGCTAATGCAAAACTTTTGCACCAAAACAAGCACCAATACACCTTTTTTGACCGTATTCGCGCGGTCAGGCGCCTAAACTCGATCCAATCCTTTTTTTACACCTTTTTTTTATTGTCTATTGGTGCGAAAAAAAGTCTGGGACAAAAAAATGCCCGCACGGTAATTGGCGGCTACGGTCGAAAAGGTGTATTATAAACATAAGCAATAGAACCCAGTCGCTTTCGCTTTAGTTTTTCAAGTAAAAGAAAACGTGGTTTTGAATGTTACAGCTGAACAGCCGTGGTCACATTCGCCATTTCCCTTTAGAGCAGAAGTTGGTATGCGCAGAATGGATGATCTGTTATGAGATTAATTAAGTCTTAAAACGTAAGAAGAGTTATTGGCTTTTTTTAACATACCTTTTACAGTGAGAAAAGTCACCAGAATTACTGAACTGAAAATAATTTTCATCACCATCATCCCTCGAGCGTTATATCGTTAACTGGTAAAAACATTAATCAATTGCCTAGCACAACAACATCAGAAAGCGTGCTGCCAAAATGAGAAACAAAAAGACAACTAAAATCCAATTATGAAAAAGCTCGCTCCCCACTTGCTCGTACAATTCAGCCAGTACACGTTTTTTTTTGTAAGAACAAGTCTTCGGATGTTCTTAACTTTTTGAGTTTTAAACCTAAAAATGTTCTTATTTTCACCGTTTTTGAGTATTTTTGTTCATTTTCCTAAGAAATCGGGTGTTTTAGAGTTTGAGAAGCCTTAAAATGTTTTTAACTTGCTCTTAGTATTTTGGCCATCGAAACCTTGTGTTTTTATATAGTTTGTTCTTATAAAAAAAGTGTAACAATTTTTGTAGCTTTTTAAGCAGCATTACAAGAGATTTTAAAAATGATAACCTTATTAATAAAAGTAGAAAATTCTTACCACTAAATGTCTAATCTCGCACCACAATACAATAAGACCAGAATAAGAATTGTGTGGAATTTTACTGTTTTGAATTAAAAAAAATTGTCATTTCTTGATTGACCCCCCCCCAACCCATGTAGGCTTTAAAGGACCCCCTCCACCCCTCAGAGCGTGCGTATTTTTCGAATGGAAGCTAAAAAATTCCAAACTTGACGTCACACAACGAAAATATAAGACTTTTGAAAAAAGACTACCAAGAAACTTCAAACTCAGCAAAGCCTCGTCCAATATCTTTTCTCGCACGCCCAATAGTTCTGCATATTAGATTTGACTTTTTTCGATACTCGGGAAATTTAAGGCATGTCCCAATTTTTCAAATTCACTTTATCTTTTTATCACCGTTTCCACTTGTCAAATCCAAGGCAAACAGGTAGAGATCGAACTGGGGCCTTTTGGATATAGATGATGATGATGCCCCTGACAGTCATTCTATATTAAACAGGATAGATTCTTATTCATACCTTAAAGTGAGGGTGGACGAACTAAAATCAGTCTTATACCCCCTGGAAATTTTAGAATAACTTTTTACCTCCTTGGAAAAATGACAAAATACTCCTTGGAAATTTTTCTTGGATTACTCTCTGGAAATGTTCGGTTGGATGCTAAGGTCAAATCACCCTTTTTTGGAACTGAAATGATACCGCCAGTTAACCAAGCGGAAGGGGGGTTGTGCTCAAATGTGTGATTACAAAAATGAAGAAACATTCCCATAAAGACAAGATCTTTCCAAAGCAGAGTTGGAATATTATCAAGACCTGAAGATTTATTATTTGAAAAAAGTTTAACACAGTTTGAAAGCTCATCAATTGTAAAAAGATAAGTTGATATGTCAAGCTCATCAAAAATTTGAGTTAAAGGGAGCGCATTAACATTTAAAATAGGTTGGTTTACAAGTAAAGTTTTAAAGGGAAGGATCAAAGGTAAGTGGAGCAATCGAGGGGAGAAAGAGTGGCGTCCTCCCCAACCTTCGGATAGATAGCTATCGAAAGAGGAGCCTTAGGGTCGCCTCCGACTGCGGTCGCAGACTTACTTACTTACTAAATTAAAAACGGCAACCTATCAAACAGTAAAGTAAAGCATCAATTTGGAGAGCGTGAACTGTATTATCAGTGTATAAAAATTGAAAAGAACAGCAAAATATCTTGACTTCTTTTTTTGCGAATTTGAGACGCCTTAAAAGAATTAATTTCAACAAATACTTTGATTTCAAAACAATCATCGCTCCTTTTTTCTACGTTGACATTACTACTCATTTTTAGTAACTAGTTTTTAGAAAGCACCTTCTTAAATTCGAAAATTTGCTACGACGTCACATGATAATTGAAGTCGGAATATTTTCGTTCACTGTAGGGGCTTCTTCACTTCGAACGTCAAATTTCTTTTGGTTTTTGGTTTTACTGGGAGATAGTGCTAATTTTCTCCCTCAGTTATCGATTAAAAATAAAATTTTATATATCTAATTAAAACCACGACTAATTATGCATTACTTTTTCGAAAAAAAAGAGATCTTAGTCTCTAGACTCAAAAAAAAATAATACTTTCATACTCGAATCAACCTCCTGAAAAACCATTCCAAACCGCAGCTTGACTACCATTTTAGCGTGACAGATACAAAATATGAAATTGATGACGATATCGGCTTCACATGAAAACTCAGAATTAACCCCCGAGAATTCCCCACGATGCTTTGTGTGGAAAAAAATAACCGTGAACTTTTTTCCGCGCAAAGCATTGTGGGCAATATTCGGGGGTCAAATCTGAGTTTTCATGTGAAGCCGATATCGTCTATTTCAAATTCTGTATGTGTCACGCTAAAATAGTAGGTCGATATCGTCTATTCTTTTAGTATATAAATATAAGTAAATTTAATTTTTAAATTACATGATACCTAAATCATTAAAAATTAATTCAAAATATGTTGCTTTTTAAACACTCCTGTGTCACAGACCCGGTGGTCCGGAGCGGGGAGCATCCACAACTTCAGCCCCACTGGGATATTGACTTTCAATTGAATAATTTCGTTCTAAGCATCTCCACAGGATTTATCCCCACTGCTGGAAGAAGTTCCATCGGGGCTGTGAGACGAGGATGTTTAATCTTATCACTAGATAAGATATTTTGTCGAGTATAAATCAATGAAAGTCGACTTTAACGATGTTATTGTCCATTAAATCAATAACTTAACAAATAGTTTTCGTTGACATCATACATTACTGAACGAGCATGTCTGCATTTCCGATAAAACAAGTGATAGAAATCAATATCTGGACAACAATATTTCTTTTGCCAGTAACATGCGATCAAAGTCACCACAAGACCAAATAAAATTATCATCACCAGAATTGTGAACACCAAAAGAAAAACGCTGACTTCGGTACGTGGATAGTTGCGGAAGCTTTTATGGTCAGGTTCTGGATCAAATGTATCGAGAATCTCAAATCCGGTTTCATCATTCTCGGTCTTGGCATTTCTTCGTTTGATTCTATGTTCCCGATCTTTGTTCACAATTTGCGTTTCATCATAACCAAAGCTGTTTTTTTGGGACGAAAATTCGAATTCCTGTAATTTTCGAGCAGATTTAGTAAGTGTTCTTGTATATACGGTGAAGAACGAAATTATAACAATGAACATAGATCTTATGATAGACATCTTGAATCTATAAAATTCAAAATTTATTTTTCTTTAAAATATTAAAAACATGTCACACTGTCACGCCTTCGACTGAGGTTATCAGTTGTATGAATTAATAAAAAATGAATATGAGAAAGTAATTAATAGGCTTTAATAGTGATTAAAAGTGATAAAAGTTGAGTTAATTGGCTAAAAAAGAAATTAGCCAAGTAACTCAACTTTTATCACTTTTGATCACTTTTTACAACCTAATAATTACTTTGTCATAAGTTCTACATGGTATAGAATTTGTTCAAATTTTTATTATTCATACATCTGATGATCGTCTCTAGTGGAAGGCGTGAAACATCCTGTACATAGGCGTAGCAAGATAGCCTGCAAAATTTATGGATGAGAGCGATTTTTATGATACTGTGATTATTGCCTTTGTTTTATCAAAAGAAAATGATGTAATGTATATGTCATAAACGTCTGCACTCCCTCATAAATTTTGCAGGTATTTCGCTACACATAAGGGTACTGTTATGTTTTTAATTTTTTAAAGAAAAATAAATTTTGAATTTAGCTCTACCTTTGCACTTTGTCGCCACAAGTTACTAATGTTTTTGAAATCTTAAATCTATATTATCCATCCTGATCAATCTCCCTATCTACACGTTTTTTATAAGAACAAGCTATATAAGAACATAAGGCTTTGGTAGCCAAAATCTTAAGAACAAGTTAAGAACATTTTAAGGCTTTGCGGACTCTAAAACACCTGTTTTCTTAGAAAAATGGACAAAAATACTCGAAAAATGGCGAATATAAGAACATACTAATAAACATTTTTAGGCTTAAAACTGAAAAAAGCTAACAACATTTGAAGGCTTCAAAAAAATTTGGATGATCTTATAAAAAAACGTGTATTGATAAAGCTCATACAAAATATAGATAGAGCTTACGAAAAAAATCAAATACCAGAAATACAACTTTGTTTTGGGGATTAAATGACAAAAAATTTGATATATTTATGAAAACTCAATTCATTGAGATATAAACAAAGCTCTTGATTCTTTTATACTAGAAAAGGTATCTAAGTACGTTATTTTTAAGCGCAGTCCCAAAAAGTTATTGCCCAATTAATGCCCACCAACAGCATCACAGTCTTTAGATAGCCTCATATAACTTATATGAGGCCCCCCAGCGGACCCAAAATTTACGCCATCACGCCATTTTTTTTTTCGATTTCACGCCATTACGCCTAAAAAAATTAGTTTTCACGCTCGTATTCTCTGGATAAATTCAGTTTTAGACCACGTTTAGACCCATTTGTATGGATAAAATGCCGTTATATAAACTTAATTATTTTTGCCCACAAATAGGTGTCGTCAATCAGATTTTCGGCATTCTCATACGCGTAAGTCAAGATTATATCATTTTTCACATCAAAGGGCCCCGGTTTGATGGCTGAGATATATTTGAGTAAAGTGCTATTTTAGGACCCATTTCAATTCAATTTGAAAGTACAAGTTTTCAACCCTCTCATGAAATTTGCCATTGATACCTAATATTTTAACATCTAAAAATACCTGAACTGAATTTATCGTTTCATCAACCTACCAAGATAGTATTCAAGAACGTTGCTTCGTTCATGAAGAACTACCAACGATAGAACATTCATTTGGATCATGGTAACCTGAGATCAGATTGTGAATGTTTTCTGCACATCACACTGAAGCTCTAAAGGGATGTGTGAAAACATAACAATCTGAGGAATATGCAATCTCGAAATCGTAAGGACCACGTTCGTCTAAAAGGACTAGAAACGACAACAAAGTTGCGTGATTGTGTTTATGAATAGGGCGCCTTATCAGTTCTTAATTTTCTGGCGCACAACAAGATTCTTGTGGTAGAATTTTCCGCAGGAGGACTATTTTCCTCAGATGGATAATTTTCAAGCGCCTTTAGAGGTTTACCGTGCGCGTAAGAAAATTATGAACAGCTGTTATCCGATTAGATCATGGAAGCTCGTATCTTGTTCTGCTTGGAAAAATTCTGCCAATAACGCTGTCGGAGGAATCGGCATTTTTCTCAATCCAAAAGCCGTTGCAAATATTGGATTAATTACGAACAGAATCATGATTGGGCTCTCCCAACAAAAAAAGAATATGGAGTGTGGAGGATATAACATTTTTTTGGAAATTTCCCCTTCGGACGTTGTGAATTTTGACCCCCCCCCCCTGGCAACGTTTCTCACCACCGGGACAAAGCATCGGAAATCACTCCTAAACAAGTTTGCCCCTAAAACAAGGCAGATTTTGTAGATTTTTCATTACCCCTAGACAAAATATCCAATATATCCTCCAACATATCCCCATATATACATTTGGGGATCATGAAAAAGATTTCTTTTGAAAGAAAATCACTTCGATTACACTTGGAGGTTTCTGGAGAATTCGTAAATAGTAAACTGCATACTGATACAGTCTGCTAGACATTAATAAGGTAATATATTTGCTCTTCATCTTTGATTCCTTCTACAGTGATTAGATTGACACATGCGCGATAAAATTTATATTATTGGTCTTCAGAGGTTAATATATTCTTTGAAAACTTAACCTCTGATACTCAGGGTAACCAAGAAACCGAAAGCAAACAAACGAAAACTCTGGGATGGAGAGTCCATTCGGTAGAATCGAATCATCAGTTTCAGAAAGTTAAAGAATCTTCACTTACCACATTGAATATATACTGATTGGGCCAAAAATTGGAAAAACGCAACGAAATTTTGACTTTTGATTCCTAAAATACTATCGATAGAAGAAACATCAAATTTTGTTTCGAGTAAAACGATATGTTTATGATATGTGGTCATGTTTTTAAATAAGAGTGATATCATTTGCTTACTCATCAATTTCAATTTACAAGCTTTTTCACATTGAATTGACACGGGTGTGGAGCAAGATGATCAGAAAGAGGGAGAGAAAAACATCTTTTTGTTTATATCAGCATAATATAAACAATAGGCAAACACTGTCCTGATATGAAATATGTGTCTGATATGAAACGGGAACACTTATGTAAAAATAAAACCTTTTAACCTTCCTTTGAAGTTTGAAATTTGAAAAAAAGTGGAGGATAAAAGCAAAATTGATCAGGCTACAAATACGTCACAACCTTTTATAGACATTTCAATTTTCGTTGCGTTTTTTTCTGACCCACCCGGTAGATCATTTTAATCTAATTTCAGAGAACGGCGTACAGAGATGAATAAATAAACTACCTTGAAAATAAGATAGCCTACATCAGAAGCTCGGCAACTCACAAACGTCCAGCAGAAGCCAGGAAATCGTAGTCTGAATCGCAGACCTCTATAAAACCGTAGTATATGAAGCAGTATATGAATTCCCATGCAAGACAATCTTTGTTCGACAAACTTCAGACCCTAGGCATTATTTTTCATCCGCCACTTAACCCTCCTTTTTTCTGTCGGCTTTTATTATATGGGGATGAAAGTTTGACTTCAAATCTAAATAAATCTATTCTTTGTTCTGTTGTTGAATTTCTTAACGAAACTGGAAGGTTTAGCGGTGCTTTATTTTAGGCTTTTACCTAACAACTGTAGCTTCCTTCTCCAAGATTTTTTCTTCTTTTTTTTCTTTATTTACTTATTTATTTATTTTTTACATAGTCTAGTACCTCTGGCGATATAACGTTAGTTCCTAGCGGGGGGAGGGACTATATTTTATGTTTAAGTAATGTTTTGTAATATATGTTCGTAGTGTACACGTGTCTTTGTTTCAATAAAGAAAAAAAAAAATATGAAGCACGAATTCGTTAGAGGGTGCAAGCAGCCTAGGAAAACCCGTCGATGGAAAACCGTAAATTAAATCACATGTAAAAAATCCACTAATTATCCCCAAAGCCAAAAAGAAAGAGTAACATCGCGGAGAATGCAAGTCGAACGTTTTGACGTTTATCAAATCCGGGGGTTCGACGTCACTTTTTTGACGTCAATAATAGAAAATTTTGAATTTTTAAGCTGTTTTCATCACATGTTGCTCAAATTATTTAGAGATTTTTGAAAGTTTTACATGCTAAATGTTGTATATTTGAACTGTCTGATCTTTCTTCTCTCTGGCAATACTAAATTTGTCTGTGAGTTGATTCTTGATAAAAAGATTTAGTATTCTGTAAAAAGACATGTTTTTCCTATGTTTAACGAAAATTGACAAACTTTCAGGGTTTAAAGAGGTAGGAGAAATCTGCCTTTTAATTATACAAATATATAGAAAGAAAGATCAGTTCTAGCTCTTTCCAACGATGTATAAATATTGATAGGTTGTAAAGGATTTTCACTATGCCAGCTTGGCTCAAAGATTCCTCCTGTCGAAAAGACAAAAAAAGATTTTAGCTTAAAAAAATTGACGTTGCCAATAGAAAAGGCCAGTAGAAAATACTGGAACCAGAAATGAATTATACAACTAAATCATGTCAAAGAGGATGAAAAATGCCAAAAAATGATGTATTGATGTCTATAGGTTGTAATTCATTTCATCTATGCTTTTTTGTCTTGAAGTTTTGAGTACCTCCTTATTCTAAAGAATTAACGTCAAGTTTGAAATTGCACATTAGGAATGACTTTAGCAATAAGCAGAAAAAAATTGAACATTTTTAATGAAAAGTAAATGATAAAAAGAAAATAAATTAAAATAATACTGGCTAATTTTAAAAATAACTCATGTATGCTGTTTTTGTATTAGCAGGAAAAGAGATTTACCAAAAAGAAAAAAACTCTTAAAGTGCGAAAGGTCCGAAAAGTGCAGAAAATCGGGAGAAAATCTAAATGATATCTTGCACAAAAAAACAACTTTTTACCTCCTACCTAGACTAATTCTGGCATTTCTCAAACTCTCAAACAAACACTCACTTTCCTTTGAAATCCATGGTATCCAATCTTTCGTCTTGCCACTTTTTTGATCAAAGTTAAAAGTTATAAAAGTTTCCTTCAAAATCGAAATTCAGAAGGACAAAAAAGATGCAGTGAAAACTGAAGTTACATCCCATAGAAAAATATCCATTTTTTCTATGTACACCTAACATCACATAAAATCAATCTCTAAACAGAATTTAGTTCAATTTTCCAAAATAAAATTAAGAGAAATATAAAGTCAAAGGCTTCTTTGAATGATGTGATCTCTTCGAACTTCAAAACTCAAATGTAGATTGCAACGTTTTGTTGACATTTGGACATTTTGACATTCGAATGTCTTTTTAGAATTCGAACGTTTTGATTGGCGTAGATTCGAATGCGCGCGAAATAGCATCGCAATGACTTCTTCTCGAAATGTCAAGAAATTCAAGCTGCATTCTCCGCGATGAAACAAATGGGGAAAAATTTGCTATATGAATAGAATGGAAATGAGAAACGATTCTAAAACAAGTTCTTAGAAGCAACTAAAAATCTTATTTGAATGATTGCCAGGTCCCTTAGATTACAAAAACGAACGATTAAAAAATATCAAACACTCAAATGGTTTCAATATGGTGTCATCATTTTTCGCTAGGAATCATCCTTACAATCACGGATAAAAGGTTTCATCCATTTTGTAAGCATGGAATTGCTATGCGAGAGCCTTAAGAGTAAGCTTTAAAGGGTACAAAAACGATAAATTAGCAATGGAGTCCCTGACAGGGTCCCAAAAAAAATCTCAAGTACATTTGAATGGGGTGATTAAAAAGTTTTTAATTTTAAATTTAAAATAATAGACTTGGACAATACCTATTGCCCCAATAATAAAAGATTACAATGAAAGATGCAACAAACACAATAAACAATGCAGCAATGGTTAGTCCGATCACATAGTCTTGAGGATTAGAAGATTGTGGATAAAATGTCATCCCATCTGTATCACGTTTACTCCTTAAATACTTGATTTCACTTTTGCCAACAGACCGCAGGCTTCTCATAAGTGTTCTAATGCTTTTCTGTTTAACGTATAGATAGCCTTCTGAAATGTAGTCTACGCTTCGTTTCTTTAGCAGGTGACTGGTGATGATATCATAGGTCTGTGAATTTTGATGTATTAATTTGTCAGTTTCTGAAGATCCTTTGACACATCCTACGGAGAAAGTCAACGTTAACCATACGTTTACAAGCAAACTGGCTCGCATTTCGTACTCTTTTCTGAACTCTTCTAATCTCTCACGTGCATGGATTATAAGGGATGTAAGAAAGTAGAAGCCTGCAAGTTCAGTAGAATTCATGCAATCATAATTCTGTTTTTTCACGATTTCTTGATAAGATTATTAGTGGCAGTTCTTTTTTAATTTTATATCATTGCGGTCGAAAGATGTAAAAGGTAGGATTACCACAAAAGGGGGCCTTAATAAAAGCGAACATGCAAAAATTATTCAATATATTCCCCAGAAACCTCCAAGTGTGATTGAAATGAATTTCTTTTAAAAGAAATCTTCTACATGATTCCCAAATGTATAATAGTAATTACTAAACTATTAATCATGGTAATGTTACTTCAATGAAATCGAAATAATAGACAATTCTTTGGGTGGGTTTACATCTAGGGGAGAATCGATTAAGGAATGCAATGATAATCGCACGATTTCTTTTGATTCCATCACGATTCCTTTGTAAGTCATAATTGATTTTCCCTAAGCTTTTTGGTTGGTTCAAATTTTATTACAGAATGCAAAAATGGTTTTTCTATATTCAACCATGAACATATAAACGACTGGACATCCATCTCCTTTGTCTTTTTGTACAAAAGGCTGCTAGCTTCGTTGCCGCCTCGTTAAAAGCATAAAATGAAACAATAGATTTTGATGATATACCACTTGGGAATACCTTGTTAACAACGTCAAAACTTCGACAAAATTCCCTGTTGTTATACTCTTCTTAAGCCTTTTATTAGAGCTAACTTTATTTAGCTTAGGTTAATTTTAGGAAGACAAATTAACGCCCGCAATACACCCTTCCGCCATCATGCTACGCACTCTAGAAGCCATTGCTCAAATCCCAGTATCACTATTTATACGCTTAGCCTTTCTTATTCTTGTGTTTTCAATTTGTTGGGATGACATGTGCAGCAGACCCAAGACCATGTTTTCAAGTGTCAAAGAAAAGTCCGGATAGTTAATTAAATATATCAAGAACTCTCGATGGATGTTTGTTCTGCTGGTCCTTACCTTACACTCTATGATTGCTGTTGGCTACTCTACTGCTGAATTCCTTCAAAAACAATAAACATTGCTGACTGATGACAACCAATCCAAGAAGCTCCCATCCACACACGTTTGTTACTTGCGTACTCTTTCTCCTCGAAGTCACAGTCCTAGATGCACCTGTCTTCACTCTCTTCCTTGGATGGTCTTTCAACAAAATGGAAAGTTAAGTGAACAGTCTCTTGTAAGTTCAAATTTCTATTCTCATCCTCCCCCCTCTCCAACATAATCAAATCTTGGTATCTTTTATGGTCTACTTTGATGGTACGTGTACGTCCCTGAGTTTGTTTTGCTGGTCATAGCACATGGGCAATCTTAGTCGTGGAAAGGAACCACATTAGGTTTGCGTACCCTTGCTTTGTTGATTTCAAGTTGCAATTTTTGTCTTTCATTACTCTGGGGGGCTTCTAACTATCCACCCATGGGTTCATACATCGTAAGTCGGGCAGTTGTTTTCACCCCATTTTGTTTTTCCCTTCCTTTTAATCCCCGGTAACGTCCAATGACGTTGATACATTAGCCATTTCATTATTCTAGCCTACGAACCTTTGGAAGCCTTGGTTGATAGCCCTGGGTTTCATGTGTTATCATCTTTTACCTTTTTGTTTTTAACTGGGGTTTTTAACTATCCACCCATGGGTTCATTTGTCAAGTCGGGCAGTTGTTTTTCACCTCATTTGTTCTCCCTTCTTTAATCCCCGTTGATATCCAATGGTGTTGGTTGATACATTGGTAATTATTTCAGCTTAAATGCACCTTTGGGAAATCTACTGGTTGGATGGGTTTATGTGTTATGTTTCACCTTTTGTTTTTAACTGGGTTTCTCACTATCCACCCATAAGTTCACTTTAAGTTAGGCATTTGTTTTTCACCCCTCTTTTGTTCATCCTATCATTCCTGTTGACGTCCAATGACGTCATGATGCATTGGTAATTATTTAGCCTATGAACTTTTGGAGACCTACTGGTTGGATAGCCCTGGGTTTCTGTGTTGTCATGTTTTACTTTTTTTTAACTGGGTTTCTAACTACCCACCCATGGGTTCACCTCCCGGGGGGGGGGGGGGTACTTGTGTGCGAGCCATAAGGGTACCTTTTCTCATTCCTCAAAAGTCTCTCAAAGGGGTACAAATTCAAAAGTTAGTCTCTGAAAGGGTCCCAAAATCACGAAAATCAAAAATTTCTCTCTCAAAGGGTCACGATTTCCAAAAATTTTGACCAAATTTGGTGAAAATCAAACCAAAATTTGGAAAAAATGGACCAAAATTTTGGAAAAAGTCCTCGCAAACCTAGTACCCCCCCCCGGGGTTCACCTGTAAGTTGGACAGTTGTTTTTCACCCTTCTTTTCTTCATCCTATCACTCATGCCGACGTCCAATGATGCATTATACATTGGTAATTACTTAGCCTATGAACTTTTGGGAACCTACTGAGTGGATAGCCCTGGGTTTCTGTGTTGTCATGTTTTACTTTTGTTTTTAACTGGGTTTCTCACTATCGACCCAAGAGTTCACCTGTAAGTTGGACAGTTGTTTTTCACCCTTCTTTTCTTCATCCTATTACTCATGCCGACGTCCAATGATGCATTATACATTGGTAATTACTTAGCCTATGAACTTTTGGGAACCTACTGAGTGGATAGCCCTGGGTCTGTGCTGTCATGTTTACTTTTGTTTTAGTTGCGTTTCTAACTATCGACCCATGGGTTCACCTGTAAATTGGGCAGTTTTTTTTTTTTCGTTTTTTTTTTCACCTGGCCTTTTTTGTTTGTTTTCATTCTATTATTCCTGGCGACGTCTAATGACGTCATGATACACTGGTAATAATCTTAGCCTATGATCCCATGCAAACCTACTGGTTGGGTAGCTCTTGGTCTTGTGTCGTCAAGTTTTATTTTGTCTTAACTGGGTTTCTTACTATCCAACCTTGGGTTCATATGTAAGTGGGACAGATATTTTTCTTTTCTTTCTTGTTTTCTCTTGCTATAATCCCTGGTGACGTCGAATGACGTCACGATTCAATGGTAATTATATTAGCAATGAACATGTGGGAATTTACTTGTTGAGATATGGGTTTTGTTTTTTTATTCGTTTTTTTTTGACACCTATTCTCTATACAGCTGTAACATAAATTGGGTCTGCAGACTTCACAATAAGTAGATTGCTTTTTTGGTTTCAGCTACCCTGGGACTTGGTTCCCTTTCTTTCCCTGAAACATACCCCACACTCACCATCCTCAAAGAATCTTATTATATATTTAGCAGATCCCTTGCATTAAATGTCCAAACAATTTTACCCTCAGATCTCGATTCAGGGTAGTTTTGAGGACGTTTTGGGGGTGTGGGTCCTTTCGGAGCCCCATACTCCTACCTAGTGGCTAGCTTATACAGTATCTACAGGCACATACATGTTAGGAGTAAAGGCTGTCCTCCTTACAGTCCACGCTCATAAGGGGGTCATAAGGTTGAGGAGTATAGGCTGTCCTCCTTACAGTCCATGCTCATAAGGTTAGGAGTAAAGGCTGTCCTCCTTAAAGTCCACGCTCATAAGGTTAGGAGTAAAGGCTGTCCTCCTTAGAGTCCACGCTCATATGGCTGTCCTCCTTACAGTCCACACTCATTTGACTGTCCTCCTTACAGTCCACGCTCATAAGGTTCAGGAGTAAAGGCTGTCCTCCTTACAGTCCACGCTCATAAGGTTAGGAGTAAAGGCTGTCCTCCTTACAGTCCACGCTCATATGGCTGTCCTCCTTACAGTCCACGCTCATTTGACTGTCCTCCTTACAGTCCACGCTCATAAGGTTCAGGAGTAAAGGCTGTCCTCCTTACAGTCCACGCTCATATGGCTGTCCTCCTTACAGTCCTTCGACAGGCCGTCATCCTTACGGTCTTAGGCGCTTAAGTTAGACCTCATATTGCATGGTACATCCCCAACATCAGCCCCAAAGCGAACAATATTTCACATTTATTTCATTTCACAGATTTCGGCAAATTTCAGTCATTTCAAGTTTACTATACTTTACTCATTTCGACAAATACACATTTCGGAACCTAATACACTTTTGTCATTTATTTGCCTCCCCAAAATCTCCACCTGTTTACACTGTTAACCATATTTCGACCCTCTGACGTAAAATTAATCTATATCATAACAAAGTTAACAGAGGCAAAATCATCGTCAGCTTGTCAAAACTTAGCCTGGGAATCCAAGCGTTAAACTTTGTTCACAGTCTAGTTTATGATATTTTTGCTGCTTGTTTAACGCTTGGCGCAGGTAACTCGCCTGCAGGGACATTTTTCCCTGCAATGCAGGTTCGGCCTGATTGGCCAGCTTTTGGCGTATTACTTAATAGTACTTTCGCGCGCATTTTGATATTTTTTCGATGCGCACGCATAATTCATGGAAAAAGCTGACTCTGCAGAAAAAAAGAAAACAAATGAAAATGAAAACATAGATTCATTTCAAAACAAAATGGCTGTTGGCTGGAAGTCTAAATATATGTCGCTGATGTTTTGATGTTTTTAGTAGTTTTGCAAGTCTTTAGAGCTTGTGAAAGAGTTTTTATGGTAAGTTAATTATGTGTCTTTGCCTGGGTTTCCAAAGTTCAGAAAGTCTGTCAACAAGGGTTCACACACAGACTGTTTATAACATTCTGTGTCAGACTAATCTACCTGCACCAAGCTTTATAATCTTAGAACTTTGTGAGGTGAGGTATTTTTGTTTTTTTCTAAGATTACGAGCTTGGACTCCAAGGGTAGTCAAAACTCCAACTAATATTTCTAAATTTTGACTTAAGTGTCTAATAATTTTAGAGAGTGTCACATTCTAATTTCGATATTCTTATGAAACAGGCTCTCAACTTTGGCAAGCTGTTTTTTTCAAGTCATAAAAAAAAATATTGCAGTGATAAAAGGGATTCAAAAGTATACACGCAGTTGAAATTTTGCATTTTAGAGTTGAAAATGTTGATAAAATATATTTCAAACTTGTTGTCTTTTGAAGCGAGCTTCGTTGCCGCCTGTATTTCAAAATTGGTATGAAAAATCCTTTGTCTTAAGAGGTACCCAAACTTACCTCTTGTAACAACGGCAATAACGAGGGGAAGATCAATTATGTTTATAAAAGAATTCGTAAAAGTGATTTTGAGCTTTTGTTTTATGTTCTGAATTGTTATCGACAAAATGAGTGTTAATCGATTCTCCCCTACAGATGTAAACCCACCCTTTACGTTATAATTCTCTATCACTGACTCTTTTTAAAAAGCGTTGATGACATTTCTGAGTCGTGTTTTTAATGACGCGAAAAAAATATCAACTTTGAACTTAATGCACGATCTTGGATTGTCGCCATGGTTACTTTTCTCTGCGTTGATTGCGCGCTGAATAGAATCTGGATTGGTCGGCACAGGTTGATAAATGATTTCGGCATGTGATTTTCACGGTACAAGTTTGCATTTGTTCTATTGGTTATATACCCACAGTGGAAGTGAGGTTAAACCATAGTCCGTATAAAAAACCCCGGTCTGGAAGCCTTTTGTTTCTTTCTATTGTTTCTTACTTGAACTTGCGTTGAGAAATTAGTTTGTTTTGCTCACTTTTTGATCATGTGACTAAATCTTAAACCAATTCAAAGAGGAGTATTTGGTAACGTGATCAAAAACTGAGCAAATCGATCTTTATAATCGTTATTAACAAAGGAAAAAGGAAAAAGTTAACAAAAAGTTACAACAATAAGCTTCCGGACCAGGGTTTTTTATACGTGCTATGGTTAAACAGATAAACAAATATTCTCCAAGTAAAAGTATTGAATGAAGTCAAAAAGGCAAGCACCTCGTACCCAGGGGTAATGATAGGCTACGTCATATCTTCCTTCGTTTCGAGCGTAAAACTCCATATTCCGTATAAAAAACCCCGGTCTGGAAGCCTTTTGTTTCTTTCCATTGTTTCTTACTTGAACTTGCGTTGAGAAATTAGTTTGTTTTGCTCACTTTTTGATCATGTGATTGGATATTAAACCAACCCCAAGAGGAATATTTGGTAACGTGATCAAAAACTGAGCAAATCGATTTTTATCTTTTGATATTAACAAAGGGAAAAGCTAACAAAAAGTTAAAACAATAAGCTTCCAGACCAGGGTTTTTTATACGGACTATGAAAACTCCCACTCTTCGGGATATGAGCACTGCTCTTGTTTTGAATATTGATATTCGCATGCGCACTGAGGATTTAATGAAACAATAGAGAGTTTCGAAACCTAAGCCAATCAGCTGTGCTTTAAACATTCTTTTATTTGAAATCTCTATTGATAAACATCTTTTGTGAAAGTTGTCTATTATGTTTAAGCCTATTAATAAGCAAATCCCGGTGGGGGTTACTAGTGGCCGCCTTTAACAGTGCCTATAGACCAAGAGTAAGGCCTAAAAGTCTGGAGCTGTCTATTGTATTGTGTATTGACTAGAGTAATGAGCTTTCTAACGTTGTGGATGACACCTGGATTTCGTCCCGTTCATATTCTGAAGTTGATTCACTTACTCTTAGGTGCCAAATAAACGGGGGGGTTCGAATAAACGGGGGGGGGTTGGAAAATTTTTGAAATTTTAATAAATGGGGGGACCTAATTGCCGGGGGGGTTGGAAATTGTACTTCTGAAAACCCAAAAATAAGGTAAATATAGGCTAAAATCAGGCTATTTAGAGCAATATAAGGGGCCTTCTCTTTGACAGCTGAAAATATTTCTAAAAATTATTAAACAGGGGGGGGGGGTCCTAATAAGGTCCGGGGGGTTGGAAGATTTTCGAAAAATTAACAAGCGGGGGGGGGGGCGTTTATTTGGCACCTAAGAGTACATTTCCCCCGTCACAGAACAAGCGATTTGTCAAAAGAATCCAGTTTGGGGCTTACAAAGTTTCCGAAGACCGATCTATAGACGATTTTCGCTGAAATCGATAAAAAACCGAAGCCATTTTTCCTTAGTATGCGAATGCTCAGAATTATTGCCACCGGAGGAAGCCTAAAGCTTCTGAGGATGGCATTCATAGATTCACGCATAAGGAAGTTGGGCAAACATCTCATAATTTTGCGCGCGTTTTTCAGTATTTTAGTTCCGCTTAACGGTAGCATTCTTATCTTACGGTCTCTCTATTGTTTTATCATCATCAAAAACACTTTTCCGGAGTTATTTTGATCTGATTACTTATTTTGAAATGTCAGTTTGTCTTTTTCTTATCCCTGGAGAGTTAAATGAATCTAAGGAAATTCCCTTTTCTGGGAAATTCCCTTTTTATACCACAAGTAGTTATTAAGCGCTCCTCATAGGTTAAAAATATTACTCTACTCAAAGTATTCGAACAGTTATATGAAAAGCAGTATCTTCAGTAGATATATACGCTTTTTATAGAAAAAACCAGTAAGTATGATTCTGGCTGGACTGCTCTTAAATTTATATGAGTTTTCCAGCCTTAAATGTCAATATTAATTAAAATGGAAACATTTACTTCTCAGTAATTTCTGAAATCTGAGGTTCAGATTCTTCTTAATTTGTTCTTAGGTTTTGGCCAAATTTCAGCCTCGTATTCTTATGAAATTGTTCTTATAAAAAACGTGTAAGACAAGGCAAGGATGTCACTCTAAGTAGACTGTAAATCACTCCCTTGACACATTTGTTAGCATTTGAAAGAATTTTGTCTCAGATGAGAGGTCACTCTTAACAAAAATTACTGTAGGGCTAAGATCATTCCTTTTGAACACAAATTCAACTCTTCCTGCGGTGGCACCTTAATGAAAGTTATGACTAGTTTAGGCTGTTGGCATCCACTAATGGATTCGTACTCGATTTAAAAATGAGACAGGGGGATAAAAGCAGGGATAAAACTTTCGATAGAAATCCCGATGAGGATAAAAATCATATTGTTCCTAAGTCAAAAAATCCAGTGGGAATGGTTTTGGAGAGTAATTAATTTACATTGAGTTTTGGATGGGGATGAAATCAAAGTCAACTTCCTCGTGGGGATGAAATTGAAGGGTATTTTTCCCACCGGGGTCTCGGACACAAGATGTCTAAATCACCAAAATACCGAGGGAAAAAGACCTATATAACCAACACCGAATTGCTTCTTCAACACTTCACTTTCCCTCTTAAGTTTGTATTTCTTTTACAAAGACCACACTTTGAGTTGTCTGCACATAGACCCAGTATCTACGACTTATTCGAAATTCATTGCCGTAGAGTGTCTGTTGTCATCGTCTTTTCTCATTTCAGATTTTCAAACCGACCGCTGCGATGGAGTGTTGGTGAGAGAGGGGAGACGATGAGAGAAGTGTTGCTATTTATAAATCATACTTCATCGCAGAGGTCTCCGTACGGGGATTTCTTTTTAATCAAACAGGCAATGCACACAGAGTGTACTACGAAGCGATAAACGTGAGATACACTCTGGTACTGAGTATACTTTGAGCTGACACCTTTCCTTCTCACTAAAAAAAAAAAGACTAATATGGGAAAGGAGTTATTAAGCTTTAGCATAAATCACATATCTTCTCCAACACCGTACCGAAATACCGAAACCTCAACTCCCGTAAGGCAAATTGTTTTGGTTACTCGGGCGCGATGATTGCGGGTAAGATGACTAGCGGGTGTTCAGACAAAATTTTGTTTCGTGGTCACACGGACCTAAGTTTCTTACATAATTCTTAACATCAGGAATGTGACCACGGTTTAGAGAAGTTTTTATACACCGAATCAAGTCTGTAAATTCAAAGCACCATTTCACATATGTGAATGTAGAATTTTTCGTTTCTCACCCGTACGAACTAATCAACAGTCTTTCAGTGGCGGTTGATTCATGAAGAAGACTTTCTATGATGCTAACATATCCTGGAAAATCTTACCATTAAATGCTTGACAATCATGAAGGAATTCAAACGAGGATGTTTCGATGTCTATCCCAAGATATGAGGATCATATTATCCTTAAAAGATTGTTATTTTGTTCAGTCACATATCAAATCCAGTTATGTCTAACATACAAATCGAGAGCTTTCATCTGTCAAAACTGTGTCGTGATCACCCCTGATCTATTGGAACGAGTTGACTCATACGAAACATTGAAAATCTCAGGATTCCGAAATGAAATAAAAGCTTGCAAAAACTAATGAAATCCCAAGTACGTAGCACGTAGCAATCAATCAGCTAAAGTCAAAAGACGTTAATACTATGATCCGCGAAATAAAGGATAGTTTTGAGACCAGAATAGCAACAATCGAAAACATTATTGAAAAGAAAGAAAAAGTAAGACCACGGAGGTACACAGCAGTCGCGTCGAGGCAAATCGAGAAGAACATAGAAAAGGCATTTCGAAGGGAAAAACAGGAGGAACGACTGATTCAATCCACAGCATGTAATTTAATTCTTCATTGGAGTTGACGAATCCACTGAAGATTCAGAGGAGTCAACCAAAATTTACGACGAAGAATGCCTTAGTGAAAAAGTCTTACCTATGATGCTTCACTTAAGGAATATAAAGATAGAAGAAACACAAAGAATCGGGAAATTTTCGAAAGAAAGAGAAGATGAGAAACGCTATAGACCAGTGTCCAATATAGTGTTGGGAGAGATCACTAAAGGAGCAAATTACCCTTCCGGTGTCACAGTTAATTATTTCAACTCAACTAAATTATAACCCCCAGTCATAATAAACTAGATTATTGTGACTCCCCAATTAAAATACACTAGTTTATTATGACTCCCCAGTTCTTATAAACTAGTAAATTATGACTCCCTAGAGTTGATATTTCCTAGCAAATTTAGACTCCCCCTAGTTTATAATGACTCCCCCTAACTTCAGTCGAGCTAGAATCTAAAAATGCGTGCCTGTTTGATACTGCATATACCAGAAAAATCTAAGGCAGCCTTAGACTTCCAAAGTTGTCGGATGGATGAAATTGGGTATACTTGTTTGTCATGTTCCTCGTGTTTTTTTTTCATTCTCTATTACCAGTTTTTTACCAGGACAAGCCACAAAAGAAGCTTTTGTATTAATTTAATGTATTTGAAAACATTTCAACGATTCGTTTTAAAGGGCTAATTCGATGAAAAATCATATACAATGAAATTATGGATTTACCACGCCATGTACAATAACGAACCATACGTTGGGAAAGGTGAAGTTATCCGTTTTCAGTCTAAGTCTGAAGTTCGGAATCTTACAATGCAATTGGTGATATCTTCGGCAACACATCGGGCAGTGAATCGAATAAAGGGGGGGGGGCACAATATATTGATCAGGTTAATGTAGTTAAGCTTTTGAAAAATTGCTGGAAATTAACAACAAAGAAAGGTACAAAAGTCTACAAAGTTTCCAAATTAAACCTTTAATTCTAAAGACTCTCTTTGGGTTTTTGGGATCCCTTGGGACAAGGATGAGTGCAAAGTTTCCAAGTTTGGTAATGCAGTGTGTTAGGGTTAATTAGGGTTAATGCAATGCATCACAACGACTTCTTCTGCTTGACATTTGAGGGGAGTCTTATCCAACTAGTTTTTTTTTCCAACTCCCTACCTGTTTAGAAAAAGGGTTTTGGGGAGTCATTATTCACTAAGGGAGTTATAATTTCCTTGGAAGTTTCTACTCTAGGGGAGTGTTTTTTTACTAGTTTATCATGACTGGGGGAGTTATCTTTTACAGGGAGTTAAAATAATCCGCTACACCGGTTACCAGAAGACCTAACAAAAAGTGAAAGGAACACAATTAAAGTGGTGTATGTAAATTAGAGTGTATGAAAGTCCAAGAAATGATTAATTGAATAGAGGACACAAAATTCAAATTTAAAGTTAGGGAGAGCCCTAGGAAAAACTCTACATTAAAAAAATTGAAAACCGAACAAAGAGCGGTTCATAGAGGCCCATGTGCTCGCACGGTTGCCTGCGAACTTGTATAGCATTATTATGAGCAATATACAACTAAGCAATTTGTGTTTCCGTAAATTAAGACTAATAATTAAGCATTAAGACAATTTAATCACAATTAATCACGTTTTCAATTTCCGTCATTTCCACTAATTACATACATTTTTCCGTGAAAATAATTGCTGAAGAAATAACGGTGAAAGTGTAGCAGAAATTCTAAAGAGTTTCATCGATTTATCAATTCAATCTTGAAATACTGGGCCTGAATGGGCTTATAATGGGATTTCCACACATAAGCCCATGCTCAAAGGAATTTACCCGATTAAAAGTTTTGTTTTTAAATAAGAGTGATATCGTTTGCTTACTCATCAATTTTGATTTACAAGCTTTTTGATATTGAATATTGACACGGATGTGGAGCAAGATTGGTCAGGAAGAGAAAAAGAAAAACCTTTTTTTGCTTATATCAGCACAATATAACAATAGGCAGACACTGTCTGATACGAAACATGTGTCTGAAATGAAACGGGAACACTTATGTAAAAAGAAAACCTTTAGTAATAGCTTTCCATTTCTGAAACCCCTGAAATTGAATATAAAATATTAAATGGGCGGGAAAATGGGATTTCCAGAATTGAAAGGAATTGATAGCTTTCCATCACGGAGATGTTTCCCAAGGGATGTTGTACTTGACAGGGTACCTTTTTTCACCTCTACATAAGTCCCAGGTTGCGTTACAAAAAACACCACAATAGAAAGGTTAGTCCCGCAGTTCCATTCAGGGCAGATCAGGTCACATTTTTGGGAAATCCAAGGAATTATTATAGACACCGGAAAACAACTCGCTGATTTTTGCCAATTTCTCATGTACAAGCCTTGTCTGCAGTAATGACATTATTGTTCACCCTCCTTCCGCCATTAACATGATTCTTCATAGCATTTTAATTGCATTTCACATCAAAATACACTTACCCAATTCCCAAATGAGACTTTAAGCTCTCCTCCGAGATTCAAACTCATCTAGTTAATTACTAATTATACGTCTTTATGACGTTTTAAAATGCGTGGAAGATGCAAAAACAAGTTATGTACAGGGTGTCCCTAATAAAAGTATCGAGTTTGAACATGCGATTGAGTAAAAGAGTTTGTGTGTGTTATCGCTAAAATATAAGAACGTTCTCCATCACATAGGCTCATTACAAAAGGTAGTTACAACGTATAAATTAATCAATAGCCCTTTTACTATTCCCCTGTTGCATAAATGCCATAAATGTACGTCTTTAAAAATCATAATTAATAAAAATTCAAATTCCCTCGTTTTACTTTTTTATTGTTCCATACATTCCATTTTTATTATTTTCATAGTTTTACATACGATTCTTTACAAACATGTTTTAATTGTTGCGTTTTTCTCATGATCGTAATTTCGTTGCATTTGTAAACAGGCAGAGTATGTTTTTATTGTTACGTAATGACAAAGAAAAAAGAGGGAGAGCTTAAAATACAATTTTGTGAATACACACTTAAAACTTTCTACTCAATCGCATGTTCAAACTCGATACTTTTATTAGGGACACCCTGTATAAGAAATTGAATCTTGACACCAGAAATTTCTAAACTTCAACCTCAAAAAATCCACCGTGCCACCACGTGCCACCAAAATATTTTCATACCAGAGTGGAGCTATGAGCTATGTCAAATCTCAGCTCTTCTCAGAGAAATATTGGAAAGATATTCCCAATTCAAAATTTCGTGTCATTATAAGCATTTTGTTTGAATTTACTCGTCTGATGATGTTTTTCTCACACCAGATTTCATAAATGTATTCGTTTGGTATTCTAGCATTCATTTTCAAACTTTTGGCCAGCAAAAGTACGCATAGAAAAAGTTTGAGAACTTTTTAGAAATAAGAGTATTAATAATTTTTCAAAATCAGAGTCCTTCGAGCCGCCATGACAGTTGTCCTTTGCGGACAAAGCCTGTATCGATTGTTTTCTGAAACAAAAGAAAGACAATACTTCGCTCTCCACCGTTTCATTCGATGTTTAGCCAGAGTCTCTATAATAAATCTATGGGAAATCTAAGCAAAAATCTACAAAAGATGAGTCCAACAGCACAAAGTGTGGTCCATTTTTTTAGCCTAAGCAGAACAGCCCCGCCAGTCTGCCAAGGTGTTTTCAATTCAAACCTTTTTAATGTGGTTTATGTCATTCCTGCCATCTCATTTGTCATTTGGCTAAAGGTTTGTTTCTAAAAACGAGTATCCCTTTGATTGCTGCTATGATATCGAAGCCTTATATCCGGGGGGAGTACTAACTACCCTTGCCGACTTCGGGTGTGAAACTGGAGTTCGGAAAATGGACCCTAAGTGGGACTCGTTTTTTTGAAAAATATCACCCTGAATGGGGCTGAAAATCCAAATATATTCCCAATTTTTCATACTTTTTTCCAAAGTCCCCCACAAAGGTACCCTGACCAGCGGCAATTCCCCATACCCCTTTTGCCTAAGTAGTGGGTGACTTATGTTCTTATATATTCTGTTCTTATAGAAAAAGTGTATTTATTTGACTTTAATCGTCATACATGAAAGTTTTACTCAAGTTTCACCTAAGCGTCTCGGTATGTGGGACGAGATGGAGTTTTTACAAGCCCTCATTCGATTTGGTTGATCGTTAACCAGTAATAAAACAATTTTCTTACTTTTTCTAAAGAACGCGTCATCTTTATTACTTCAAATGACCAATTGTTAAAGTATCTTATAAAAACTCCATCTCATCTGCGGTATGTGTGAAAATCGTAAGATCTATACTTGAAGGCGTATAAATTTTCACTCTGAAGTATTTTCTATTGAAAAATAAATTGTTGATGAGCTTTAAAGTATCTTAAGTGTCTAAAAGGAGACGACAAGGTCCCCAATTAAAGCATTAATAATCGATTATTTCATGTAAAAGTTGAATAATTTTTTCTTCTGTCACTATGTTAATTATTTTTTAGCGTCTCTTTTTCTAACAAATGATAAAGTTTGCTTTATCATTCAAGTTTCTCTAGATTTGGTTTTGGTATCACTACTTAAGGAACGAGGAGGAAAACAGCTTTATTGCTAGGTATGTGTATTTTTAGTCGTTAGTAAATAGACTGGGGGAGGGGGGTACCTAGGCAAGTGAAGGGTATGGGTATGAGCCACCCTTAAGGGTACCTTTTTGGAACTTCAAAGTCCGCCAAATTTTTACCCCTTAAAAAACCCCTGTCTCACATCCTCGGTGGAACTTTTTTCTTCAGTGGGAATCCCAATAGGGATAGAAATTTTATTGTTCCAAGGTTACAAAATCCAGTGTGGATGGTTTTGGAGTGCAATTTTTAGGCATTGATTTTCGAGTGGGGCTGAAATTCCAGGGTATTTTCTCACCGGGGACCAAATTTTTGTCAAATTTTCCAGTGGGGTTGGGGTCCCAGTGGGGTGTCGTAAAAGATCGAAAGTTCTAATAAGGATCGTAAAACTCACAAAATTTTCCTTTGTCACGACTCTCTAAACATATTATCCATTTTGCGTATACCACGCACTGCTAACCTGAGTATCAGAGGTTAAGTTTTCAAAGAATATATTAACCTCTGAAGACCAATAATAGAATTTTTATCGCGCATGTGTCAATCTATTCACTGTAGAAATAATCAAAGATGAAGAGCAAATATTACCTTATTAATGTCTAGCAGACTGTATCAGTATGCAGTTTACTATTTACGAATTCCCCAGAAACCTCCAAGTGTAATTGGAGTGAGTTTCTTTCGAAAGAAATCTTTTATACATGATCCCCGAATGTATAAAAGTAATTACTAAACTATTAATTATGGAAATGTCACTTTAATTGAATCGAAATAATAGACAGACTTTATTTTATGAACCTCTATCACTGACTCTTTTTAAAAAGCATAGATGATATTTTTTAGTTGTGTTTTAAACGACGGGAATAAAAATATCAACTTTGAACTTCATCCAAGATCTTGGATGGTCGTCATGGTTAACTTTTGTCTTCGTTGATTGCACGCTGAATAGAATCTCGATTCGTCGGCACAGCGTCGATATGATGGTGATATATGATATACTGCATGGTGAATGTGCCGATCTGACCTAATCTGCACCAACCTGGGCAGATTCTCTTACGGAGTTATGGCGTCTCGAGTGAATACGTACCGCGTGCGGAGTATCAGGATCTGCTTCTCCTACTTTAGCTATTTTCCTCGGTGACTTTAACGCAAGAAACTCAGTTTGGTGGACTGGTGACATTACAAATTCTCAAGGAGAGGACATTAGCGAGTTAGCTTCACAATATGGGTTACATCAACTAATTGATGAGCCGACTCATCTTCGTCCTGGGTGTTCTCCTTCTTGCATTGATCTTATTTTTTCATCTTCGCGGACTCCTATTTTAGATTCCGGGGTTTTACCTTCACTCAATCCACGTTGCCATCACCAGATACCCTTCGTAAAACTAAACTTTCGAACTATATTCCCTCCAGCTTATAAACGCAAGATTTGGGACTTTTCTCGTGCTGATGAGAGGGGAATCGTGCTTGCCCTGAATGCCATTGATTGGGAAACCTCCTTTCTGGGACTCAACGTAGAAGATCGTGTTGCCCTACTCTCTGAATATATACTTAATATTATTTCTAATTTGTTTCCAAATAAAACTATCACCATCAGAGACAAAGATGCGTTATGGATGACTCCTGAGATTAAGCAGATGCTTTTGGATAAGGCTAAGATATATCGTCGTTGGAGAAAATGGGGAAATCCTTTAGATGGTCAGACACTTGATGACATGGTTGACAGGTGCAGATTGGCCATCAAGACTGCCAAGGAAAGTTATTTTTCTCGTCTTGGCAACTCTTTAAATGATCCAAACATAGGAAGTAAGAAATACTGGTCTACGCTGAAGCAGTTTCTGAACGTACGTAAAACCCCGAAAATTCCACCTGTTCGAAATGAAAGAAACGTCCTTGTAAGTGATGTTTCTGAGAAGGCCGATATTTTTAACTCTTTTTTCTCAAACCAATGCTCACTTATCGATACTGGCAGTGTTTTGCCACCTGAACAATTTCTTACTAACTCTAGACTGGATAATCTTGTATTTGAAGAAGAAAAAATCGAGTCTATTATTAATTCTTTGAATGTTAACAAGGCCCATGGGTGGGATAATATTTCTACTCGTATGGTCAGAATCTGTGGTAAGTCTCTAGTAAAACCTTTGCTTAGCATATTCCAATCTTTCTATCAACTCTGGCATCTTCCCATCACAGTGGAAGAAAGGTAACGTGGTTCCTGTCTATAAAAGGGAGACAGGAGCATAGCCAAAAACTACAGACCAGTGTCTCTTCTTCCTGTGTTTGGAAAAATATATGAAAAGTGTATTTACGATACACTTTACAGGTATTTTGAAAACAATAACTTATTTTCTCCTTGTCAGTCTGGTTTTCGGGAGGGGGATTCCTGCATTTCTCAGTTGTTATCCATAACGCATGATATTATACAGGGTTTGACAAAGATCCTTCTCTAGATACCAGGGGGGTGTTTTTTAGATATTTCAAAGGCATTCGATCGGGTGTGGCACGATGGGCTTACTCTTTAAACTCAAATCTTATGGGGTGACTGGACCGTTGTTTTCCTTAATTCGCAGCTTTCTTAACGATAGGCATCAGAGAGTTGTGTTAAATGGAAAAACATCTGAGTGGAAGCGAATCAATGCTGGGGTACCTCAGGGCTCGATTCTTGGTCCATTGTTCTTCTTAATTTATATTAATGATCTTCCAAAAAACCTTGAGTCAAAACCGAAGATTTTTGCTGACGATACCTCTTTATTCTCTCTTGTGATTGATCAACTCTTGAGCCTTGAGGTACTTAACAGAGATCTCTCCAGGATAACTGACTGGGCTCATCAATGGAAGATGTCTTTTAACCCTGACCCATCTAAGCAAGCCATTGAAGTCTATTTTACCTGTAGACTCACTCCTCCTAATGCTCCAGTAATCTCCTTTAATAATTCTAATATCGCGACCAGTGAGTACCAGAAACATCTTGGTCTAATCCTAGATTCAAAACTTTCTTTTGATCGCCATCTAGACGAGAAGATAAAAAAGGCCAATAAAGGAATTGGTCTTATTAACCGACTTCGCAAGCATGTGCCTAGGAGATCTCTACTAACCATTTATAAATCTTTCATTAGGCCTCATCTTGATTATGGTGATATCGTATATGACCGCCCGGGAAATGCTACCTTTGTGCAGAGGCTTGAATCTATTCAATATAATGCCTGTTTAGCTATAACAGGCTGTTTTCGTGGAACGTCTCAAGAAAAACTATATTCAGAACTTGGTCTTGAAAGTCTTGCTGACAGGCGCTTTGCTAGAAGAATGACATTCTTCTATGGAATTATTAACAATTTAGCCCCTTCGTATTTACGTAACTACCTGCCAGTAAGGCTTACAGCACCAGGTGGCCTTAGAACAAGAAATCCTATTTATCCTCTTAATATACGAACTGAGCGTTTCCGTAACACTTTTTTTCCGTACTGCATATCTCAGTGGAATGTTCTGGGAGGTAATATACGAGATCTACCTTCAATTAAAACTTTCAAAAAAGCAATCTATGAATTTTTGAGACCCAAGCAATCTCATGTTTTTGATGTTCCTGACATTCAAGGAGTAATCTTTCTTAATCGACTTCGGGTCGGTTTCAGCCATCTCAACGAGCATAAATTTAGACATGGCTTCCGCGACACTTTAGACCCTTTCTGTGGTTGCCGAACTAACTCTGTTGAAAACACTCAGCACTTTCTTCTGCACTGCTCTATATATTCCCATGCAAGACAATCTTTGTTCGACAAACTTCAGACCATAGGCATTATTTTTCATCCGCCGCTTAACCCTCCTTTTTTCTGTCGGCTTTTATTATATGGGGATGAAAGTTTGACTTCAAATCTAAATAAATCTATTCTTTGTTCTGTTGTTGAATTTCTAAACGAAACTGGAAGGTTTAGCGGTGCTTTATTTTAGGCTTTTACCTAACAATTGTAGCTTCCTTCTCCAAGATTTTTTCTTTATTTCCTTATTTATTTATTTTTACATAGTCTAGTACCTCTGGCGATATAACGTTAGTTCCTAGCGGGGGGAGGGACTATATTTTATGTTTAAGTAATGTTTTGTAATATGTTCGTAGTGTACACGTGTTTTTGTTTCAATAAAGAAAAAAAAAAAAAAAAAAAAAAAAAAAAAAAAAAGGATCTGCTCGGAGATTAAGAGTCCCGAGGTCCAAAAGGATACGAGACAAGGTGATACTTTTTATCAGCTTGAATAATCATTAATTGAAATAACCAATATGGCCCTGGAAATCCGCGAAAGTTTTTTTCCCTAAAGGTATTGTGCCTTAAAATGAAGTCTTGTTTTTTGTCCTTCGAAAGTTGTCACAAATCCTATAATTTCATTACAGATCATCCATTCTGCGCATGGCACACTCACTTCTATGAGGTATGAGGAATGTAAAGATCTGACCTGTTTCTTCATCCAGAGTCTGCTAAATCGCGTGCCACGCGTGCCATCGGTTTTTAAGCGTGCGATGAGTGCTATGCGTGCGATGCGTACCTTCGTGCCAACTGTCTTGGCGTGCCAAGGCGCGATACCTTTTGCTTGAAAACGAAAGCGAAAGCTGTTTATGTTTTTCATTGAGGCTTGATTATAGTGTGAATGTTTTGCTTTTTTAGCCAGTCAACGCACTCAAAAGCTCATTTAATAGTCCTCCCAAATCTGGATGAAAAAGATCAAAGAGGTGCCCCAACCCCAATCATTCATTGAAATAACCAATATGACCCTGAAATCTGCGAAGGTCTCGTGCCTTAGAATGAAGTCTTGGTTTTTGTCATATGAAAGTTGTCACAAACCCTAAGGCTATGAGAGGATATAAGACAGTGTCATGCTGCTTATCAGCTTGACTGATCATTCATTGAAATAACCAATATGGCCCTGGAATCCGCGAAATTTTCTCCCCTAAAGTAATGTACTTTCGAATATGAAAGCTTGGTTTTGTCACGAAATCTAAGGTCTAACGTCAGAGACAGTGTCATGCTGTTTATCAGCTTGACTAGTCATTCATTGGAAATAACCAAAAAGAACCTGACTTAAATCACATAACAAAACCAAACGTTAAGACTTTTAAGAAATATTTCATGTTCTAAAAATAACAATATTCCTTTAAAAATAATATACTTAAAAACGTCTCTATCTTTTAAGAAAAAGGGACTATAGTAAAGTACATAAAGAGGAAAAAATAATAGAGAAAGAAAAGTCATACGAAAATCTTTTTTGTTTTAAAATGGATTTTAAAACTTTTTACACTTGGGATAGTTAGGTTTGGCAATAAAGGATTAAGGCTAAAGATTTAGACGCGATTAAAGTTCCTGTCATCCAAGTTTTTCTTTCTTTTTCTTTATTTTTTTTGAATAAGACTTGTGTTGGTAGAAAAGAAAACCTGAAGCCACATACACTCTTCTACAGAAGAATGAAAAAATGAAGAATAAAACGAAGAATTTGAAAAAAAATGAAAAAGAACATGGGAAAGAATATGTCGAAGTGTTTATCGTATGTGATACAGTATGTACGAGTCTAATGTTTTTGGTGGAATTGCGAGTGTGAAATGATGGAGATTAAAGTGTAATGTTCTAAAGTGGGCTGGGGCGAGAGCACTATGTTTGAAACCCGCGCAGTTCAAGTTTCAGTACTATGCATTGTGGTAGCTGTGTGTCCCATGCCCAGAAACACCCCCTTCTCACTGACTCACTGGGAACCCTTCCCACCGGAAAAATGGCCAAAATATTGTCCCCAGTGGAAAATTATACTCTCAATTTTGTCCCCGCTGAAAATAATCAGATAAGCAAATCCTCACTGCAAAATATTGTGCTACTTTTTCCATTCCCACTGAATTCATTGGCTAGAAAACAATGGAATTCAAATCCCCAGCCATTAAGAAATAGGAACATGAATCCCCATCGAGTTTTGGTTCGCTATTTTCACCCCTACGGCATATGATAAAACCCCACCGGGTCTGTGAGAAGGGGGCGCCCAGAACTGGTAATTTCTGGACTGCCTGGAAAATGTCCTACTTCTTAACGATTAGGACTTATTTTCTGATACGAAGGACCCAGAAAACTATATAACATTGACCTGATGGGAGCCCCCAAATTGAAGCAAAGGAATTGAAAAAGAGTCAGCCAGTTTGAAGGTACGATTTAGACAGGGCTGGCATTTACATGAGGCCAACGTGAGCAGGTCCAAAAAGGTAGATTCTAATTCGTAACAAATTAATACTCATCCCCTGTCACGGTGCACGGATGGAAATCTTTTTACACCTTTGTCTCACATTCCAGGTGGACCTTTTTCCCACACACAGCGGAGATAAAAATTTCTAGAGAAATCCACATGGGATGGAAATGTTCCAAGCTAAAGAAATCCAGTTGGGATGGTTTTGAATTGCAATGCTATTGATTGAATTTCAAATTGGAATAAAATGAAAGTCAATTTTCCAGTTGGGCTGAAAGTGTAGGGAATTCACCCAACGGGGGCGAAAGTGTAGCCATATTTTCCATTGCAGCAAAGTCCCACCAGGTCCGTGACACAGGGGTGTATTTTATTTTGGTGATTTTTGCCAAAGGCTCCTAGCCTTCTTCATTGGACTCAGTGCAAACTTCAGCTAGAAGTATACGGCACAGAAAGTTGAAACAACTAAGTGTAAAAACTCTACAAACCAATATCATTTATGTCGAATTGGATTGGATAATTTTCTGTTGCTAGAGACCTCTAGTTTCAAACAACTCATTATCATTAGTGTTGATGTTCTTAGCCTAAACCGCAATCATGCCTGAAAGCGCCATTTTCATTATGTATGTAATAATTTATTTCATGTTGACGAAAAGGTAGCAACAAAGGCTAATAAAAGTCAACGCTACTTTACAATTAAAAAAAACTAATGTTTTTTTGGCAGCTCATCGTCGCTGCTACTGATGCTAGATATTGACAGTTTTTCGTTGGCAAAGTTTTTGTTTGTTTTTATCAAGCGAAGGTTATCTGTTCTGGGACTTCCTCTCAAACGCCAAATGAAATCACCATCACATTCAGAGTTCCATTTCTTAGCTTTTTCGCACATCTATTTGATTTTTCTTCCTCGGGTAAATTAATGCGTGTCCAAATTTTCGTTAATTCTTCGGACCCATCATCACCCCTCCTAGCATAATAAATTATACCTTTAAAGAAGCGCATTACGATGTAGAACATGAAAATCGGTGTTACTTAAATTTAGGTTTTGCCAATTTTGCGAAAAACCACAAAAACCAAAAAATGCTGACGTCAGCAAAACTTTATTTTTAAATAACTCCAGTTTGGCTAATGGTATGAACATGAAATTTGCACCAAAGTTGCACATCATTAAAAGGATCATTTTGAAGAAAAATTGTTTTGAAATTTTGCTGATGTCTGCACTTTATTGCAAATTTTCGTATTTTGCTGATTTCTGCTGACGTCAGCAAAATTTGAAAAAAAAGATTATGCAAAAATGTTTTTATTAATGATATGCAACTTTGGTCCAAATTTCATGTTTATACCATTAGCCAAACTGGAGTTATTTAAAAAACAAGTTTTGCTGACGTCAGCATTTTTTGGTTTTTGCGGTTTTTCGCAAAATTGGCAAAACCTAAATTTAAGTAACACCGATTTTCATGTTCTACATCGTAATGCACTTCTTTAAAGGTATAATTTATTATGCTAGGAGGGGTGATGATGGGTCCGAAGAATTAACGAAAATTTGGACACGCATTAATTTACCCGAGTCTTTCATTGATGGTGAAATCATCAGTGGTGCTTAGATGATATCCAAGCCACTCAACTTTTTCAAGGCTTTAAGGTTGCCCATGATTCTTTCTTTTTTTCTTCACTTTGTAAAGTCACCTTTATCGGACGATTTTTCCTCGGCCTATTTTCATGTTCGAACCCAATACGATGTTGATACATTGGTTTGATGTCGCGGATGCCGATATCTTTGAGCAGATCCTCAATTTCCTTTTTGTCCTCTTCTTGATCTTCTTCTTTCGTGTCTTCAGCTTGTTCAGGGAGTCCATGAATTATAATGTTTTTTTTCTTGATCCGATGTCTCGTTTTTCTCTCCTCTCCTCTTCTTTTTGTTCCGCAACAACAGATTTAAGATTTTCCTTGGGTGCTTTGGTTACATCAACTTAGGTTTTACGGGATGACTCTTTCATAAAATCTTTTGTCTGTTGTAGCTCTTCTTTTATAATTTTCCTTGTTTTTTGGCTTCTAAGTCGGTCATCTTTTGTGTTAGGATTGTTTCGATGTCGTTGTTGATGACTTCGCGGTTTTTGGTCAGTTCTTTTTTGAGTTTTTTGATTTCGTCGTCTTTCTCAGCAATCTGCTCTTGCATCATATGGTACTCGTTTTCTCCGATTTTACTTCTTAAGGATCTCGTTATTCGCACAAAATTGTGACATAAAAATTGATTATTATAAGCGAATATTTGCAGTTGGTAAAGTGGCAATTATGTGCACTCGTAATATACCATACGCTGACAGCTACGGCATCTGAGTCGATTTTGATCTTCATCATCAATGCACGTCACAAGGGTGTATGTTGCAGTTGTGTTTGCTGCTTCAATTGGTGGGTCTTGGGTGTTTTTGTCGCCATTTTTTGTTCATATCTAGCGAATTTCAATGCTTCTTTGAATTCCCACCATTTTTTTGAAAGCGATGCAAAACACGTCTTAACTAAGTGACGTCAAAAAAATGAACGTTAGATAAACGTTGAAACAACGTTGTGCTCCAGCTGGGTGTGGTTCTTTTGACCATGTAAAAGAACATTTTCGATTTCATTTTCAAAATGGCTTTCCTTACGTAATTATTCGAATTTCGCAGAAGTGTCATGCATCTGATACATGTTATTTCCTTTTAAAAGGGGGAAAATTTGCACAAATCTGTGCAGATTTATATTATTCGAGAAAAAAATTGATTTTTTTGGCATAATTCGTTTGACCTGGGAATTCAAGAACTCTTTTCAACTGTTGTTATCAGCGTTGGTGGGTCGATGAAATTTTTGGCAAACTGAGGAGGCAATTTTCGAAAGTTGCGATTTTGGCGCCCCCTATTAAAAGTAAAGTAAGTTTTGCGCGCGAAGCAAGCACGAAAGTTTCGCCGTATTTTTCGTAATTTTGGCTGAAAGCTGCTAATTAAAGGTGTAATAAAAAAGCAAACGGGCGTTGAAATAAGTAATGAGAGGTGCCCTTTTCCGCCCTTTTTTGGCGCCTCCCAAAAATTTAGCCAATGGGGGGGGGCACTAGACCTGCCCCCCCCCCCTGCCAACAGTAGCGGGACCAAGCTAAAACTTATACCTCAATTCGCAAAAGAGTGTTCAACCATAAAAAGTTGATTGCTGTAGTGACGTAGAAAAATATCATGAAATAAAAACACGAATCCTATGGAATAGGCTAAAGAGCAAGAAGAAATCAAAAAGGCTTTAAAATCGAAGAGGGGACTGTGAGCAACAAAAGATATCAGAAGTACACAGATGACCAGATGACAAACTATAAAATGTACAAAACAAAAAAACATAATTCAAAATAAAATTTCTATACTAAAACTACACAATATTTTACAGGGGAGTTTTTTAAGTTTTCTTAAAACACTAATCACTTAAAGTCGTTTTTAACAATTCTTTATTCCCTTTTCTTAAAGTTATTACTTCGAGAAATTGGAAATGGAGGAAAGAAAATTATTTATCCTTTTTTTTTTGTCTTTTTCATTTATTATTTCAAACTGTTCTACACCATAAAATTTATATAGAGAAAACAAAACCCTGCAAAAAAAAGGTTCACTTCAGAACAAAAACATTTATCTTTCATTTTTAACTGTTTCAAACATTTTCTTTGATTTTTTTTCTTTCCTTTTTGTTATTTTCTCGTTATTTTCTTCTAAAAATTCTTCTATAAGCCGTTTGCTAAAAAAAGTCAATTTGTAAGACTAAAACATTACAACGCCATAGGATAAACAACACTTAATAAATCTTGGTAATAAATATGCATAAGCTCAACGTATCATTTTTTTCACCGATATTGATTGGCTGATTGATTGACTGATTGTATAATTAAAAGTTTGGTTTGATGGATATCCAGGCAACACCAGAAAGTCTTTTAATTTTTCATTTAAGAATGGTTTTGAGACTTTTTTCTGACATCAATGGATAATTAACCCTTCCTGGCCCAGGAGAGTATTTTAATACCAAGAGAATATCTAAAAACCAATAGGACATACTGCAATCCCAATGGGGAGTATTTCCATAGGGAGTAGTTAGACCCCGGTGGGAGAAGTTAAATATCTATATTAAGTTGTTCAACAGATATAAGAAGTAGTTCAATACCCATTGTAGGTATTTCAATCCTAATAGGAGGTAGTTTAATACCAAAAAGGAGTATCTAAATCCAAATGGGGAATTCTAATTCCTAAAAGTGAGGAACTAAACCTCCATGTATGGGGTAGGTCAATATCCACATGGATTAGTTCGATTCCCATGGGGAGTAGTTCGATTCCCATAGGGATTAGTTTGATTCCCATAGGGAGTAGTTCGATTCCCATAAGGATTAGTTTGATTCCCATAGGGAGTAGTTCGATTCCTATAGGGAATAGTTCGATTCCCATAGGGAGTAATTCGATTCCCAAAGACAGTAGTTGATTCCCATAAGGGAATAGTTCGATTTGCATAGGGAATAGTTGTTCGATCTGTATAGAGAATCTTTTCTCGATTTCCATATCACAAGGTTAAAAGTTTTTACCATTGCAGCGATTATTTGGACAAGGATGGTGTCATAACACATATTAAGGGGAAGTTGTGGCTTCCAAAAAGTAGTCAACCACATTACATAAATTCAACACGCTTCAAAGCTATACAATTTAGTCTTTAAAAGTCGAACCGCACCGGGGAACACAAATTTGTTTGAGTTAAGAAATTTTGAGTTATGGGGTAAGGTATACATCTCAAAAAATCTTGATTTTGCTTTTACAATTTGTACAATCTTGGGAGATGTTCTTGTACGATCTCGTAAGGTCCTGTATTATCTAAGGTCTTAGATTCGCTTGGCAAGATCTTTGTACGATTTTCTAAGATCTTGTCTTGTAATTCCTTGCTTTTTCTTTTGTAATCTTGGGATATATATTCTTGTGAGATCTTGTAAGATCCTATATTACCCAAGGTCTTGGATTTTCTTGGAAAGATCCTGGTAAGAGCTTGCAAGATATGACATATCACAAGATCTTGCAGGATCTTATCAGATCTTACAAGATCTTAGCCAGAATTTTTACCAGGGTATAAGGCATTGTTAACTTGAGGGACGAGGAAATGAGACATTCGAGTTGTAGAGGTTTGACATAAAGTGACTTTACTGTATATTCTTTATGGTCTATAGAATAGAAAGACCAGTGTAAAATGATGAATAAGAAAACCATCCCCTGTGGAACTAAGACCTAATCTCACACCAAGGCCAAATTAATCAATACACTGCTGTGACATAATAGACGAATCGAAAACTTTTAACAATTCTCTTTAAAGGAATTAACGTGAAAGAAAAATAGGGAGAAAGAAAAGAAATAACATTTTAGACCGAATGCGACCAGGATTCCTTTTTTCATTTCATTCGCGCCTTCTTATAGAAGTTTTATTTGATTTTCAATTCGATGGTTTTTTGAATATGCAATTAGCATAATGGTACTAGACTTAAATATTTAGATATCTATCACTCTCATAGAATATGAAAGGTAGAAAATTTGTCTAACTTTAAAAACAAAACAAAAAATAGTATAAAATGGTGTTGCTTTTGCACCAAAATGAATTTGGTTGGACAGAGAAAGATTGTGGTAAAAGTCAGGATGGATACTGTATTGCTGGTCGTAATTATAAGAGAATTGCCAATCTCAATCTGACCCAAATTTTGAATACCTTTTTATCAGTAGTGATTATAAAAATTATTACAAAAAGTCAAACAACTTGTAACTTTAATATCTCGACTTTGGAAAGGGCTAGGCCAAAAGATTAGAAGTTTCTGCTCAGGACTATGGGAGAATCTAGAGGCAAAAGACCTTCACATTTTTTTGAACAACTGTTTTTATTTTTTTTGTTCAAGTGGTTTGGGTTTCTTGCTGTTTAGTACGTTAGTTTCCAAATTCAGATTTGCTTTTTGGTGCACGTGTACTTACTAAACAGGGGTTTTTGGGAGGGGTCGCATTTTTTTTCGATTAGCATAAAAACCATGGATTGAAATACTCTTAGGTTATTTCCTTCGTCCACTACTCAGAATTACTTTTCCAACAAGATTTGTATTCATCTTTTTTATGTATCAAAGATCAAAGTAGCAGAGAATAACAATTTTTGTATAAATCTTTGAAAAATCTAGAGATCTAGGGAAAACTGCGGTTACACGTTTTTTTATAAGAACATCCAAAAAGCCTTCGGATGTTTTTAACTATTTGAGCTTTAAGCCTAAAATGTTCTTAACATATTCTTGTTTTGACCGTTTTTGTGAATATTTTTGTCCATTTTCCTAAGAAATAGGGTGTTTTTGAGTCCACAAAGTTTTAACATGTTCTGAACTTGTTCTTAACATTTTGGCCAGCAAAACCTTATGCTCTTATATAGTTTGTTCTTATAAAAAATGTGTAGAATGGTTAGGGAAAGTATTTCTTTGTATTATGCTTTTAAGAATTTGATTACTGTTCACTTCAACAACTGATTATGCTTGGGTCCCAACTCCCCCCAAAGACTTATCTTTATATATAGTCTTTCATTAAAAGTTTAAACTGAAATTTGAATCATCCGACTAATACAAACTATTACTTTAATTCATTTTTCATTCATCAAAAATTTGTAACCAACAAAAATTAGAATAAATCAAAATTTATTGGTTAAAAGTGGATAAAATTTTTGAATTTATAAGAAGAAAGAAAATTGAAAAAGCAGACACCATACACAAAAATATAACAATTCCAGCTTTGATGAAATGGATTGGAAAGAAAACCTTTTTCATTTATCATACTTTTCAAATACTCTAATTTGGGAATTTTCTTTAATATATTAAGACTAGTAATAAGGTACTCGACCATATTGGTTCCCATTCGAAGTTTAGCTCTAAGAAAATGGGAAACACGAGCGCTCTTATTCGTCAAATTGAATCATGAATTTAATTTAATTCGTACTGGGTACAGTGTGCTGCTAGGAGTACCTTACCAAATCCGAGATTATTCATTTAGTTTCTTTGTGAGTTACATATACTTTGATGAGTGGGTCGATGTAGCTGTTTAAAACGTTGTCACCCACATTGAGTTGTTTAAAAAAAAACCCCAATCAAAGATTCTGCTTAGCCGGGATCGAGAAACTTTGTCCAGGGTATATAAAGGATGGATGCATCTGTGCTTCCGTGTTGGAAGAAGACGTTTTTTACATTCTCTGCGCGAAAGAACTTAAAGGCTTAGATGCCAATCAATAATACATGCTCTAGAACATGCAGTTTCTTAAAAATTACTCTAAAATACTCAAAAAATTCTCAAAATAAGAATATTTTTTGACTTAAAACTTAAAAAGGCAAAGGTTTCGTAGTTCGAATTTCAAAAGCTCCACTAAGTTCATTTTCAAAGATGAGTAGTAGCTCATTTTCATGATTAATCATCTCTCCCCCTCATACGTGACTTATTATTTTGAATCATTTTGAACAAATAAACACCAGGGGGGTTTACAGAAAACCCTACCTAGTTTAATTAAAGAGTAGTCAAAAAAGACCATCTGGGATTTTTCTTATTATGTTCCTATTTCTTGATTAGTTGTTTAAGTTAATTCCGTTGATATTATTTCAGCTAATATTTTTTTGAGGAATATTTAACAAATTCGGGGTCAAGGTAGTCATGGTTAGATCATTTGAAGGAAAGAGGATGATTTTTAGGCCCTTAATGTAACACATTGTAATGAAGGCGATAATTACACATCACATTTTACGCCCTCTTGTCACTGACCCGGTGGGACCTCCACCATACTGGAAAATTTGGCCACAATTTCGTCCACGATGGGAAAAATACCCTGATGCAATTTCAGCCTCACTGGGCAAATGAATGTGATTTCATTCTCATTTGAAATTAAATGGAAATAATTGCACTCCAGAGCCATCCCCAAACTACAAGAAAATTTCTATCCCAATTAAGATTTCGATAAAAATTGTCATCCCCATCGTGGGAAATTGCGCCAGGGCACTGAAACAGGGGCGTGTCTTTGCTTTATTTTTGATACCAACTTTTAAGCTTCCCTCACTGAATCTAGGTTACAGATAATCTCAAACAATCATAGCTTCATCATTCAAATATTTCAAGGGGTGGGATCCCTTAGTTAGAGAATTCGCCAATGTATGGTTTTTAAAAGAGTAAAGAAGGAGTGTATTAAAAGTCCTAATTAGATACGAGTTAAAAACATCGTTGTTATTTGAAATCATGGAAAGTCCTTTAATTAGTTTACTGTTTCTTAAAAAAAAGAAGAATTTTTGGGGAAAATAGTCCCGTGTAGCAGTTAACAAGGGAAGGATTACTCATAGATTGCTCACATACTAAGTATCAAGGAATTTATGTCGTTTGTGAAAAAGATGAGATAAAGTCAGTGAAAACAAAGAAAAACTTCGAAGGAAAATTACGAAGCCAAAAAAAAAAAAAAAAAAATTTATCAGGAATTGAAGAAAAACAAGTTTACGAGTGGAAAATCTGTCGCGTACTACATATAGTCATGATAAGAAAAATAAAAGAGAAAATTATAAAACGACACTGCACACAACAAAAGTTCAAGATAAAAAAAAATGAAGGGGACTTTTTTTCTATCACATTCTATAATATCATTTGATTTTTTGGCTCTTATTTCTTTTAAAAAAAATTGGATTTCTCGTTTCAAGCAACTTATTTTTTAATTTTTTTTTTTTGGATTTTTGGCTCGTTGTTAATGAAAGTCACTGTTATTTCTCCACATCCAATGTAAGTGGTTTTAAAAGTCAATTGAAAAAGAAATCTTAAAATTATGATTGTGAAAATCGACTTCAAACATCACTTTTAATGATTTAGTTGGAAATTTGGTCAAAAAGGAGTGTGCTATGCAAAGAAAGATCAATTTGCAATTATATAATGAAAAATATTGAAGAATATTAATGATTTCTGGTATCGTGTAAGCGAACGTGACGACCCAATTATCTACAATCAGCGCCGAAATATATTGGCAATTTTGGGTATTTTATCGTTTTTCAGAATTTAAAGGTCGGGCAAGAATTGCAGTTTCAGTACTTCCACTTTGTTTCATTGGATTTTTCGATTTGGGAGGGGTTAAGTGGCTTTCAGGCTATATTCTCAGCCTTATTGAAACATTTTTGAGCTTTTCGATCCTCAGATCCTAAGGTCGTAAGTCTTAAGTCTAATATTAAAACTCAGAGTAAATCTATACTACTTTACTTCCGAACTGTACTTCAAAGCACTTAAAAATCACTTGTGGTTTTAAAGTTTCGAGGGAATTCCCCAACTATTTCGGCGCCGATTGTAGACCCAAAACGGGCGTTGTTTGAACGTTAAATTAAAGCCACGCCTCTTTAGGTATATAAGCGAGTTTATGTATGTACATTTTCTTGCGAAGGAACTGGTTAGCTTCTGAGTTTTCTAGCTCCTGATCAACCGAGGACGACAGTAAAACAACAATTCTACCGTCCTCGATTTACGGCTGAAAACTGCGGGATATTCAAAATCTCTCAAGTCACTCCGGCGTGGTCAAAAGTGCATATGCATACGCGATAAGGATGCCGGGTACGGATTTGGGTGAGGATCAAAGGAACACAGTCCCGAACAGATGATCAGTGATGGATATGTCGTCTGTGTATTTCGTTCAGTAGATAATTTTTGGCAAACATTTACGATGTTCCTATTTTTTCCAAGACACGTTTTACTGTTGGACACTCCTTTCTCACAGACCCAGTAGGATTTGTTCAGCCAGTGGCGATAAAATAACGGACTGAAACTCGATGGGGATTGATATTCGCATGTTTTTTATGGCTGAGATTTCGATTCTTTTGTTTTCAAGTCAGAAAATTCAGTGGGGAGGGGAAAATAGCATGATATTTGTAGTGAGGATTTATTTATTTGATTATTTTCAGTGAGGACAAAAATTGGAGGATAATTTTCCACCAGGGACGATATTTTGGACAATTTTTCCAGTGTGAAGGGGTCCCAGTGGGTCTGTAAGAAGGGGGTGTTGTTGAATAAGGTATAGGAAATACTTCATCAGGGTATTAAATGCTTACCATTCTTTACTTTACAAAGTTTGTAGACCAAAGGTAGAAATTACATCCTTTAAGTCCTGGATCTAGAAAACAATCATGAAAATGAATTATTGAAATGTTCGTTTAAAAATAATTTTCATGTAAAGAGAGATTTACATGATTTATAATTCTGTTTATTGTAGTGTAATCTGTGAAAAAAAGAAATCATGATTTTTAAAATAATTAGAATCGACAGGATGGCAAAAATTCCCCAAATTTCCTTCCCCAAACTTCTTATTTATGGAAATTTGCCTAAATTAAGTTTGTTTTTTTCTCATAGTTTGTTATTCAAAAATTAAAAAGTCATATTTTGTTTGTTATTGGATAATCTAGATCGTTGGTCTTCGCGAGTTTCTAGACACAGGGTTAGATTTTCATACGGTTGAATATAAAGAAGCAAAAACGCAATTGGTGAAAAGTTTTATAGATATCGTAGCAAATTAGTATATTTGAAGCAATACAAGATCTCTGGGGAAGGTCGTAAATTCACCAATATTCTGAAAGGGTGGACCCGTACAGTGTACTTTGAGAAGCCTGAAAGCATCCACTAAGGAACTTATCTTGAGTCCCCCCCCCTAGGTACATTATAAGTCATCACAAAAGGACAAACGCTCACGTCTACTAACGTTGAATCTTCTTGGTAGCAATACTTTGTCAAACGAATCGTCGTGGTTTAATAAATCTTGAGAAAAACATGCTTTTCAATGTTTCATGTCCTGAAAATAAAAAGAATTGTTACAACTACTATTATTATAGTAACATCACACCTACTGTAGACTCTTACTGTATTCAAACTGCTATAACTCGAAAAAGTAAGATTACCAGTTCGCATTCAAATTAAAGAGTCAAAATTTATATTGTCCTCGTACTTGCAGAGGACTCAATCAGACTCGTGCCTTCGTTCGCTTTTTGACGATGGGAGCTTTAAAACGGGGTTGAAATCTCTATCGAAATCCTAAAGGGGATAGAAATTCTTTTGTTACTAACTCAAAAAATCCGATGGAGAGCTATTGAATTTTAAATGAAGATGAATTGAAAGTCAATTTCCAAGTCGGGTTGAAATTGGAGAGTATTTTTGCCACTGGGGATGGAAATTTGGCTAATCTTTCCAGTTGGGCGGAGGCCCGGGGGAATAAAAGGGTTGCGAGTGGACAGGCATGTGCCCGACCTTCGACCCTCGGACCCTTAGGGGGGACTAAAAAGGAGGAAAATTAGAAAATGTTGTGAATTTTACGACCCTTATCGGTACTAATTAGACCAAATTTCGATATTTTTTCAACCCTTAATGGACTGAGTTTTAATTTTCTGATTTTCCAACCCTTACAGGGACTGTCAAGTTCCAAAAAGGCACATAGCCGTACTGTTGCCTAGGTACCTCGAGGGGTGAAGGTCCCCAGGGTTTGCGATTTAATAAATATCGGTTGAAAAAAGATTTTCATAATTATTGATGACGTCAGCAAAAATCTGCAAAAACGAAATTTTTTTTTATTTCAAATAGATATTTTTTTACATGAAAATTTGAGGTACTTTTCATTTTCACATTTTATGATGTCATCGTTAGGTCCAAAATTCATTTTGACACAGCAAATTTTTTTTATGTAAGTTTCATCTAAAATCTGTCCAGATATAATTGGCAGTGGAAACAAGAATGCCTGTAACTTTTGATAGTCAAATATAATTATGGAAACTTTTTTGCTTGTTTTAGAGAATCAAAAGCGCTATATTTGAATGTATTTTTGGTTGAAAATTTCGCGATTTTTAGCGGTTAAATTTGCGATTGTAAAAATTGAGCTTTTTTTTCTACTTATGCTATAACTTTCATTTTTACACCAGTGGTAGTTCAACCTTAGGTTAAGAGGTTTGTTAAATTTCAAGGCAAACAGAAAAGTCCTTCGGAAAATATGGGACTCAGAATACCCCTTGGTAGCACTTTTCTGTGAAATATCAAATCTCCAACTTATTACTAAAAACGGGGAAAAAGGAAAACGGTAAAAAGCCATGTGGAAATTTTAGTTTTTGTACCATTCTCTGCGCATGTCCTTTGAGAAAACCACAAGCGATTTTTCGCGCAGAACTGTCGTGATGTATATAACCTAGATATTAGGCTATAATGTGAGCAGTCAAGCTGTAAGTTTCCGTCAGGTGAGGCGTCCCTTCGGAGCGGCTTCTGTCAATCGCAGTTAGTTCGCACAGTGAAGCAAATAGCGTACTTGTTTCATAGTTTCAAATGGTGCCCTGCTGAGCTGTGTGAGTGATCTAAGATCAACCACGTATCTGTGCGAGCAATAACGAGAGATTGACCGGGAGCCATCGAGCCTAGGCTAGCGAGTGACTATTCACAAAAACAAAAACCTTGTTTAAGATCTCTTTTTCCACATCTCTTTCATCACTTTTTGGATTTTGGCTTTTTTCAACCTGGATATTTGAAAATTCCAACCTTTTTTAGCTTGGATTTTGGCTTTATTCAACCTGGATTTTTGAAAATTCAAAGTTTGTTTACTTTGGACTGTGGCTTTTTTCAACCTGGATTTTTGAAAATTCCAAGCCATGGAAAATGCAAAATTATGGACTGAGGTTTAATTTTCTGATTTTCCATTTCTGTCAAGTTCCAAAAAGGCACATAGGCGTACTGTTGCCTAGGTACCTCGAGGGGTGAAGGTCCCACAGGGTTTGCGATTTAATAAATATCGATTGAAAAAAGATTTTCATAATTATTGATGACGTCAGCAAAAATCTGCAAAAAAGAATTTTTTTTTTTGTTTCAAATAGATATTTTTTTACATGAAAATTTGAGGTACTTTTCATTTTCACATTTTATGACGTCATCGTTAGGTCCAAAATTCATTTTGACACAGCAAATTTTGTTTATGTAAGTCGGAAAATGCTTCTTTGGATGTAAATTAAATTTAGTGCTATTGGGTTTCATCTAAAATCTGTCCAGATATAATTGGCAGTGGAAACAAGAATGCCTGTAACTTTTGATAGTCAAATATAATTATGGAAATTTTTTTTGCTTGTTTTAGAGAATCAAAAGCGCTATATTTGAATATATTTTTGGTTGAAAAATTCGCGATTTTTAGCGGTTAAATTTGCGATTGTAAAAATTGAGCTTTTTTTCCTACTTATGCTATAACGTTCATTTTTACACCAGTGGTAGTTCAACCTTAGGTTAAGAGGTTTGTTAAATTTCAAGGCAAACAAAAAAGTCCTTCGGAAGATATGGGACTCAGAATACCCCTTGGTAGCACTTTTCTGTGAAATATCAAATCTCCAACTTATTACTAAAAACGGGGAAAAAGGAAAACGGTAAAAAGCCATGTGGAAATTTTAGTTTTTGTACCATTCTCTGCGCATGTCCTTTGAGAAAACCACAAGCGATTTTTCGCGCAGAACTGTCGTGATGTATATAACCTAGATTTTAGGCTATAATGTGAGCAGTCAAGCTGTAAGTTTCCGTCAGGTGAGGCGTCCCTTCGGAGCGGCTTCTGTCAATCGCAGTTAGTTCGCACAGTGAAGCAAATAGCGTACTTGTGTCATAGTTTCAAATGGTGCCCTGCTGAGCTGTGTGAGTGATCTAAGATCAACCACGTATCTGTGCGAACAATAACGAGAGATTGACCGGGAGCCATCGAGCCTAGGCTAGCGAGTGACTATTCACAAAAACAAAAACCTTGTTTAAGATCTCTTTTTCCACGTCTCTTTCATCACTTTTTGGATTTTGGCTTTTTTCAACCTGGATATTTGAAAATTCCAACCTTTTTTAGCTTGGATTTTGGCTTTATTCAACCTGGATTTTTGAAAATTCAAAGTTTGTTTACTTTGGATTGTGGCTTTTTTCAACCTGGATTTTTGAAAATTCCAAGCCATGGAAAATGCAAAATTTCCATCCTTGGAGAGTGTCCCAAGTTTCCAGGTTGGATTTTCCATTGGATCTTTTGATTCTTATTTTCCAACTAAGAATTCTTGAAATTTCCAACCTTGGAAATCGAAATTTTTTCCTGTGCCCCCAGCGGATCTTCAATTCACACAACTTTTTCCCACACTTTTTCCCACATTCACGCATTCACGCATTCACGCAATTTTCGTTCGTAATTCACGCAATTACTGTTCACGGAAAGTTTTCCAATCCACGCATTCATTATTTACCTACATTCAATCTTATCCTATAATCTAATACGGCAAAGCTCAATCTTTTCTCTTATTACTGTATGGATAGCCAGAAAACCGGTTTTTGAAAAATTTCAAAATAAGTAGGGATATTTTCCACATTTATTTGAAATTCCACTTCAGATTTTCTAGCATGAAATAGGATTTTAACTTTTAATTTTTCGTGACCTCGACATAAAGGTATTCGAAAACATATCTTGAAAATGACATATCATGTCTTACACCATATCTACTTTGAGATAAAAAACATCGGAAAGAAGATTTTAGTGACTGATATTTTAAGACAGCTTTGAGACTTTCTTGTAAATAAATTTTTGACTGAACAGTTCCTTCATAAGAATAAAAGGAAGAGAGATCATTTTTGTTATCATGAATTCAGCCATCTTGACCGTCAACAAAGTATTGAAAAAAATCTGCAGGGGATCGTACTTACGTCAGCGAAAAATATGAAAAAAGGGATATTGGGTACTATTCAAAAAAAGGTTTTAATGACATTCTGAAAATTGGATTTGAGAAGTTGGCAATTGAAAATTGAATTTGAAAAATTTTATGGTTGGCCGTTGAAGGGGGGGGGAGGGGTTCACAGTTGAGGGAGTAGCGGATTTTAACGGTCACGAAAAGTTGGACTGTTTTTAGTCTTAAATGAGAAAATATTTATGTAAAAGTTTCATGTTTCATTATTTTCATTCAATACAGTTGGTACAGTTAATATTTATTACAAGTTATTTTGATGATTTAAAAATGCTTTTCACGACATTTCGTTTTGGTACAAGACTTTGTTCCAGTTGTCAGACTTTTGGTGATGTTAACGTGTCTATTCGGTGCACAGATTTCGAGACTGTCTCATCTGAAGTAAGGTAGTACCCATTTTTAACTATAGATAGGCAGGTCAAAGGGGAGGATTCATTGATGAAGATTAATTGATCCAATTGATTTTATATCAAAGTTCCCGTGATTCATTGCTAATTGTTACCAAGCGTATCTAAGCAACGTTACCGCAAATATATCGTCAATTTAACTTGAATTCAATTGAATTGTGAATTGATATTGCTTCATTGAGCATTTTATATAGATAATAGAGGAATGGATTTCTCACGCTAGATATGTATTGTTGGCTTGATTTGCCCTTTTGGTGACCCAGGACCTGGATTGAGCATGAGCTCAGTTCACTTAATCATGAAGTATAGTCCGAAGAGCTAAATCGATGGTTTGGTAGGAAAGCTAGACAGTTTTCGCCGAAAAAGTAATTAGTAAAAGTAATTGATTGTATGATTGTAACATGAAACTTAAAGTTTTTCTGAAAATTGCATCATGCTCTTTCACCTCTTGAAGCATCGCTTAACCTTTAATACATAAAAGGACACTATGGATTTTCGCTTTTTGTGAGATATAAATTAGGGTTTGTGACATAACAAATTCTTCATTACACCCTTAGCAAATACAATAGCCATGTCTGGTTCAGTTCATTGGCACGTGACTTAAATGTTTAAAGTTGTGTAGTGTTGGCAACATTAGATATCTGTTGATACTGTCATTCATAAATACTGGAAGAGATTAATCGTTTTTAAAGGGGTTTTGACTGAACCTTTAATATTCTTGTTTGTTAGCATCGAGTGTTAAGTCGAATGGGCTTTTCCGTTCAAAGGGTTTGAAATGCAGTGGAATTCTATAGGGATAGACGAAAATCCTTCAAAAATAAGCGGAATTCCAAGGGGGTAATGATAGAAAATTTGTAAAAATTCGGAATTCCAGGGGGGTTTGATCCTAGAACTGCATTGAATTCAAAGGGGGTAGGTCAAAAAAGGTTGGACCTCCTCAACAGGGGGTGTACGGTTTTTTCCGCGGAAAAGCCCAATAGCTAGAGAGGAATCTTTAACATTCACAAGCAAGCAAATAAGTGAAACCTTATTGCGCAGTATTTGGGATGACGGATCAAATCTAGCATATTCTTTGTCTATACGCTTAGGTTACAAATAAACGCCTCCCCCCCACTTGTTAATTTTTTGAAAATTTTCCAACCCCCCGGACCTAATTAGGACCCCCCCCCCGTTTATTAGTTTTTAAGAATATTTTCAGCTGTCAAAAGAAGGCCCCTTATTTTGCTCTAAATAGCCTGATTTTAGCCTATTTTTACCTTATTTTTGGGTTTTCAGAAGTAAAATTTCCAACCCCCAATTAGGTCCCACCGTTTATTAAAATCTCCTAAATTTTCCAACCCCCCTGTTTATTCGAACCTCCCCCCCCCGTTTATTTGGAACCTAAGAGTACACAGCACTTTGTCTATACACAGCACTTTTTCCGAAATCCTGCGATTGATTTTATATTCTGGAAGCCAAGTGGGTGGCTCTTGCTTGAACAATGTTCGTTCACTCGAAATTGTAAGCTGTTTATGTTCTTCACTTCACTTCAATCTAGTTTTAAAGCGTACACATTTAGTAATAAGAACATCTAAAAGCCTTCGGATGATGTTCTTCATTTTTTTAAAGTTTTAACCCTAAAAACGTTCCAAAATGTTCTTGATTTCACCATTTTGTGAGTGTTTCAGTGTGAATTTCTGAGACATTGGCCATAAATTGCTTTAAATTGTTCTTTAACTTGTCGGACCTACCCCGGTGGAGGTCCTATAAATTAACCTCTGTTCGTCCGTCCGTCCGTCCGTCCGTCCGTTCGTTCGTTACCATCTTTTCTCGAGATTGGCTCACTAGTTTTTTCTGATGTTTTTGCACAAAGATGTGTAACTTTAAACTCTCGAATGTGACGGAGCCCGATTTTCGAAAAATTTGGGCAAATTTGGGCCAAAAAACGGCTAAAAAATGGGTTTTTTGGACTTTGTGAAAAATTGGATCATTAAATTTTTCTGATTTTTTGCATGAAAGTAGGTTAGCATCATAAGTAAAAGATGGCAGCAGATTTTTGTAAAAAAAGAATTTTTCAGCTCAAAAAACGCATCTTTATCTATAAGAATCACTATTAATAAGCATACATTAATGTTCTTAGTCAAATTACTCAATTTTTTGACGAGATGGATGTTTTTTTTTGCTCACAAAGTCTTGAATATGAAAGAGTATTTCAAGAGCATGAAATTTTGGTTTCTAAAAGTTTTTTTTATAAGAAATAAACGACTAATTTTAATAGAACGTCAATATTCGTGTTCTGAATGATTGTTTAATGGTCACGTCACGTAGATATCAATTATAAATATGTTAAATGCACAACCAGGTAGGTCCATAAAAGTATCACTTGTTCTTAATTTTTTTGGCCATCGAATGTTCTTATATAGTGTATACTTAAAAAGGAATTTTAATGGAGATTGTTGCGACTTACTTTATGCTAGGAAAATAGTTTCTATCTTTTAAACGACATATGATAGTGGTCAGACTCTGACTTAACACTTTTATAAGAATATTGATCATTGGTTTACTCTCAATACAAATTTTTATAAGAACAAACTGTATAAGAACATAAGGCTTCGATGGCCAAAATGTTAAGAACAAGTTAAGAACATTTTAAGGCTTCATAGACCCTTAAACGCCTATTTCCTTAGGAAAGTAGGTAAAAATGGTCACATTTTTAGGCTTAAAACCCAAAAAGTCAAGAACTTCAAGGCTTCAAAAGTTTGGCATTTTCTTATAAAAAAAACGTGTACACCTCAACTGTTTTGAAAAACCAATGACTTTACGATCTTGTAAAAACTTCTTACTTAAAATTGTGAAGTGATTTTAAATTTAATGAGCTGATAAATTCGATCGAAACTTTTTGGAATCGAAACTTTTTGGAATCAGAATGAAAGATGAATGAATGGATAGATTTATTGATGGGCATTTTTTATAAAAAAACAGACTACATAAGAATATAAGGCTTTAATTGTCAGAATATTAAGAACAAGTTAAGAACATTTTAAAGCTTTATGGACTTTAAAACAATCTTATTTCTTTAAAAATAAAACATGTGAATCACATTTCTGGCATAAAACTCAAAACGTTAACAGAAGACCTCAAACATTTATTTTGATGTTCTAAAAAACAACAAAAAAAAACGCGTGTAACAGATTCTTGAGTGCACTATCCATATCACATTTTGTCACTTCATTAAGATAGATTCTCCCATATGTAGATCAACACACTAGCGAGCTTATGTTGGTGTGTTTTTTCTGCAACGGAGACGGCTTGCTTACTTTCATTCGTCTAGATCCTGATCAACTGAGGACGACGGTAAATCAGCACTCATTTTTTTCGGGACATAGCTGCAAGTTTTTTCCATATCGCTTCAGTCACTCTGCCGTCCTCAGAAAAATCTTCATATTTCAATAAACGGAGGGTGGGGGGGCTGATTGCCGGGGGAGTTGGAAATTGTTGCTCATCTTAGTACCAGTACCCCGATGGACTTCTATTAGGCACCTTAGAGTACATATCGTCATTATAAGCAAAATTACTTCCGTTTCAGGATTAATTAACAATAAGAAAAAAAAAATCAAAGAAAAATTTACTAGAAGAACAAACGAAGAATCAAAAACTTGAAATTCAAATGTATCTGAGTCAAGAAAAGCAACACAGTGTGGGAAGCCTATGACATTTATACTTGATAAATGTTAAGCAAGTTCCACATAAACTTTAGCATTGACTTATTGTTGAGTGGAAACCATAGCCCACATACCTTACAATGAAGCCAGTTATTTATTTACACCACCGTGTCAAACTAGTCAAAGAACCGAGTCGACATCGACGTGAGGCCCACCGTAATGAACATAGTCACAGTAGTAGTCATGATGATGATTCGAGACGTGGTGATCATGATGGTAAGTCATGCATTTATTTTCATTCTTCAATTGACGTGTATAGGCCGGTCACTACTTGCGCGCGGCTGCGATCGCACCTTTTGGCTTCATTCATTTTTGCTTGGAAAAAGGATTACGTCATTAAAATGTAGCGCGCGCTTGAAAAAAAAGTTGAATGCATTTCAACTTTTTTTCAACCGTTACGTCAGATCGCGCCAATAGAACGGTTTCGAAAAAGTGCGATCGCAGCGCGCGCAAGTGGAGACCGGCCTTTACGATTATATAAAAAAAACCGTAGGATGCCTAAACTTTCTCAATTCTGGAAAACCATTCTTGGCGAATTTTCCGGGATTTCCCGCAATTTTCCCGGGCAAACGGCAAACTTTTTTTCTGTTGTGTACAAATACGTAGACAGAACAATATGGCCTTTAAACTGACCCTCGAATCATATTGAAGCAACTTTTGTACCTACCCAGAGTGATAGAAAGAAAGTTTAGCAATCCTACGGTATCTTGTGTGAATGTTAACTTCGTTTGCTAATTCTTTAGAACAGTCAGATATTTTCATGAAAAATGTCTGAGGATTTAGTTGAGATGAGTCCGAAATAAAGCGAAACAGAGTAAATCAAACATAAGATCAATTATATGAACATTCTTCACATAAAAATTCTGAGTCGCTTTATTTCCGGACACATTGTACAGTGTCCCAAAAAGCGGACAAATTTTTATATAAAGTAAAAAATATATGAAATCCTGATGATTTATGTCAAATTTTATGACTAGTATACTTGATATTTCATTCTCCAAAATCTATTCAATCATCTTGGGAATTGAATATCTATTGATTAAACGGTGAATTCTAATCTTATATTAATCATTCTAACCCTAGTTTAAGATAATGAGTTTTGAGGATTTTACTTATATAAACATTTGACCGCTTTTTTTGAGACACACTATATACTGTTTTGGACGATTATTCTCCTGAGAGTATTTTCTTTAAGAATTACTTAACTGAACACAAACTTTGCATTACACTGAGGTGGACAACAGACTTTCCTTCACTCAATTTCTACACACGTTTCCATATGCATGATATCAAAGTTTCACTAATTTGAGGAGGATAAATAATATCTGGCAACTCTTATTGGTTTCTTTTATTTCTCTTGCATGGATTGTACGACCTCATATTCGACATTATAAATATAAAATACACGTGCACTGTTAAACGAAGACCCGCATGTATGTAAGAATTTGAATCTCATTGGTCTGAAGATTTTTTGAATAACGCATGAAACTCTAAGAATTGAAAAATAATTCTCACTGCTTCAACTATCATACGCTAAACACTCAAAAGGTTAAGAGTATCCGATTATTATGGATGTTCTTATAGAAAAAACATGTAAGGCTTTCAGTCAAATTAGACGAAAATTTCACTGCTTCAACTATCATTATATTGCGCTTCCGACTTCGGTCGGTTGAGCACTCTATTGGTCAATAAAAGCATCAAGAAAATAAAGCCTAGATGTAAAGATTTTAAATTTCTGCTTAACCCTTTGTGAGCGCTGTTTTTTTGAAAAAGTTGAAATTTTTCTGAAATTTTTTTGAAATTCAAAACTTTGAAGTGCTATAGAAGCTTGTAGCCTTTGATTTAGGAGATAATATACCATTGGAAAGCTATTTTTATACTCTTTCTGAAAGCATTAGGTTTATGCCCCTTTAAATCAAGTGGAGCTATGGCCTCAAGTCTGAGATTCAGTATTTTGGCTTGTTTTGGACGCATATACTCGTCTCTCGTGGTTTAAGGGTTAAATTAATACAATTTGAAAGTGAGGCAAAAGTAAGAGCATATAAATTAAAGGAATGTGGATTAAGTTTATCATTATGATGTTTTTCTCTGGTTATTTCTTTCATTAGCCACGAGCGAGCAAATCTGGCTTGAGTTCGGGATACTGAGTAAAATTTACTTCTAAACCTTTATGAAATTGAAACTGAATATTTATTAGAAAATGTCTAATTTCAAAACTTAATACGAAGTTAATAAGCGTTATAATTTAATGTTTTAGTCTTTTCAAATTTGTTGGAAGTGGTTTGATTAAAGATGTTTCTTCAAAGGTCTCTTTGAACCAAACTTCTAGACATTTCAATTAAAACTGTTAAAGGTTTAGGGGACAAATTCTTCAACTAAAATTTCTAGTATATCATAGAGCAAAAAAAAAAATGAAAACCTAAATTTCCTTTAATTCCGAAAGATTTCTTTGGAAATTTCCCTGATTATGTTCTTTTGTCTTTATCCCTTATAAAATTTTCTAATAACAATAACATAATTTTGAAGTTTATAACTAACGTACAAGCTTCTTACTTATTACTAACCTAACTTATCCAAAAAGCCCCTATATTCCTTTCTTTTTTTACTTTTCGAAAGTGACTGGAAATTATGTCAATATAGAAAAAAACTGGACAAAGATCTTTACTTTACATGTACTCGCTGTCTACATTTCTTGACACATGGAATTTGCATTCGAGTTAGTAGTGTGGTTGGTGGTGGCCTAGTAATCGAGTCTGCGACCGCGGTTGGAGGCTACCCGAAAGCCCCTCTTTCGATAGCTATCTAGTACCATTTCAGTTTGATCCGGCCAGGGGGATTGAACCCACGACCTTGCGCGCCGTAGTTGGATGCTCTACCTCGTCGTGGTGGCATAGTCAAAACCTCAATTAAGTCTGATAAACTCTTGAACATTTCCTCTTTTTGAAGATTTCAAGGCAGAAAACTGCCCAGGCCACCACCATGCTACTGGTTCGAGTACATATTTTTGTGAGAGTTAAATACGTAATTTTATTTATACTTGTTAGCAACAAAAAGCCTAGCTAGCACACAACGTCGTTTCAACGTTTATATAATAACCACAACGTCAATATAACGTTAGATGAACATTGAAACGACGTTGTGTGGCATCTGGGAGGTTTGGTTCAAGCATAAGAAATACCAGTAAAATGTGATAAATTATTATACCTGAAAAAGCCATGACAGTAGTTCTTCATAAAGAGAAATTTAAAAAAAGTTCCATATAAATTTCTTAAGCTTCAATAATTTCCCCCAAGTTGCCCCCTAGGGCTTAGGGTATGTCTTTTCTAGCAATGTGTTGGTTTTATTTCCATCAATACATAATTTAGTATCCTGATGATTTTAGGCAGGCCTTTTAGTTATTTTCACGTGGAACACAGTCAGATGTTAATTAATACATTTAGCTCTCATTCATTGAGGATCAAACTTTTTATAAGAATAATACAATAAATGGCTTAGTGATTTGTCATTATAAAGCACAGTTTTTAGTCAATGTATGTAAACTTAGAGAGATTTAATTTCTTGCGGAGATAAAATTAAGTTAGATTAAGATTTGAATTATTTCTAAATTTCCGTTTAACTTAAGGTTTATGCTCAAAATTTTAGGCAATACATTTAACTTTTTCATTCGATTTAAACAAACCCAATTTTAAGAAAACTTAAGCTTATTTTCAAAAGCAAACCTAAGCAAAGTTAGAAATAAACTTTTAACTTTTCATTCAAAAAATATTTTACTTTCTTCTTCTTTTTCTACTTTTATTGAAAACAATTCTTCCTCAATTTTTAGGCCCAAATAAATCTTTGTTTTCCACCTATTAGCACTGTTTATTGATGTTTCAGGGGGACATTATATAATATAAATAGAAGAAAAGCTAAACCAAACAGGAACCATGGTTGAAATTTACCCCTTTAGACTTTATAACAACATACGAGTAATGAAAAAAATTATTAGCAGTTAAAAAAAGGGGCAAAAAATGAGAGAAATCTTTTTCCCAAGAAGGGAAAGCAACGATAGGAAATTGGTTCCATCGTATTCCTCTTTAATTTATCATGTTTTGTTTCACTTTAGTGTTTTTTGGGTTCTCGTTCAACTTAAGTGTTTCCTCGTTTTTTTCTTTATTAAAGATGTTAAATGTTAAGCAGTTATTTTCGGATGGGACCCTTTTTGTTTTTCCTATTTTCTTATCTTTCCCCTCGGATCATATACATGCATTTTTTCACACATCTCTCTGTATCGGTTCCGAAAAGGTTCTTTACTGTGGCTGACTTTATACTTATGGTTAAAAAATAAGAAAATGTTTTCATCGGTTCCCCCTTTGGAAGGGTTCTCACGACATCTTCTCTTATGACTTGGTTTATTATTTCTTTTTATGGTAGTGCGGTATAATGTTACACCCCCTTCTCACAGACCCACTAGGACCACTTCCCACTGGAAAAATTGGCCAAAATATCGTCCCCAGCAGAAAATCATACACTGATTTTGTCCCCGCTGAAAATAATCAGTTAAGTAAATCCTCACAGTAAAATATTGGGCTATTTTTTTCCATCCTTGCTAAATATTCTGCCTCTAAAACGATGGAATTCAAATCCCTAACCATGAAAAACAGTGGAATATCAATCCCCGTTGAGTTTTGGTCCGTTATTTATACCCCCACTGGTTGGAAAAATCCTACCGGGTCTGTGAGAAGGGGGTTAATGTCTGGTGGTTGATGATTGTTAGTGAGTCAAAAGTGGCTGTCAGATAGTGTTGATTAGTAATGAAATTGAGCCTGTTAAGAATATCCAAGTAGAATTTTTTTATTTATCTCACAAAATCTTCTCTTGTTGAAGGTTTATTTATTTCTTTTTATGGTATAGCGGTACAATGTTTGGTGGTTGATGATTGTTAGTGAGTCAAAAGTGGTTGTCAGATAGTGTTGATTAGGAAGAAATTGAGCCTGTTAAAGGTGTTATTTTTACATAAGTGTTCCCGTTTTATACCTGACACATATTTAATATCAGGACAATGTCTTGCTATTGTTATATTGTGCTGATATAAGCAAAACATGTTTTTCTATTCCTATTTCTGACCAATCTTGCTCCGTATCCGTGTTAATTCAATATAAAAAGGCTTTTAAATTAAAATTGATGAGTAAGCAAACAATGTCACACTCATTTAACAAGAAAACCTTTAAGAATATCCAAGTATAATTTTTTTATTTATCTCACAACATCTTCTCTTGTTAATGGTTTATTTATTTCTTTTTATGGTATACAGTAGCGGAATAATGTTTGGGGGTTGATGATTTTTGGCGAGTCAAAAGTAGTTGTTGGCGTACATTGATCAGTAAAGCAATATCGAGCTTGTTGAGAATATCCAGGTCGAAGTTTTTAAGTAATTGTAAACTCTACGGACTATTCACTTTAATTCATCATCAATATATCGTTGAAAAGATAATTTCGACCGCTATAATGGATTTTGTTTTCATGTTCCTTCATATTCGTACTGGCTTTGATTGGTTCATCCTGTGCTTTTAAATTTAGTGCTCGGAATTATCTTGGGAAAATCCTCACGAATTAAAAACATGCAATGCTCTCTATCCACAGGCTCAAAAGACCGGTTTAAAATTGTTTTCATAAAAAAAACCGAGAAATCAGTAAAATAACTTTATCATTGAGGAAATCCTTTCTTCGGGTCGCCTCCGACTTTTATCAGACTTACCCCTTCTTTGAGAAAATTAAAACAAAATTCAGTCTTAGAAGGCAACAAAATATAGTCGCTTAGTCTTTTAGATTGTTGTCTGCAACTTAATAGTGCTTTTGTGTGGGATTGATAAAGTAAAAGTTATCCAGTCTATTAAGACAATAATTACCTATAGAGAAGGGGATCTCCGACGAATCTTAACATCAATCTTAAACTGCTTTTTAATCACTCGTAAAGACGTCTAGACAGGTACCAATATGTTAATGGATCGAAGTAAAAGATATTTGTCTATTTTGAAGACCGTAAATAATCTTTCATAAGAACAATGTTTAGTAGGCTCAAAGTTTGCAACAGCCTAAGAACAAAAGATATTCCACAAATGCCGAATACAGGAAAACACTTTTGATAGTTTTAAAGCCAAGTTTGAAGCCAAAAAGTGAGCATAAAGCTAGCATTAGATATTTAAAAAGACCTGGAAAAATCCAGTCCAGAGTTCCAGCTCAGTTTAAATTTACTAGCTCTTATAAGTAAAGTATATAATACGTCAAGACTTAACCCCCCCAATAGCTCTCTGTATTGTTTTCAATCCCGTTGGAAGGGGAACTAATCCAGCCCATATGTTTTATTCTATCGAGAAGATCATTATGAATTGAGGTCGCGGTGGAAACTTATTTCAATCTTGAGAAAGGTAGAATGACAGAGAGAAGATGAAAACTGAAAAAGAGCATATCAATGATATCGGAAAAATATGAAAAAAAAGTTAGGAAATGAAAAAAAAAGAAGAATAGAAAATGAAAATGAAGTTGAAGACAATAGAAAGTTTACTACAACAATCTGATGAAAGAAAGAAGTGGCTTGATATTCAAGGGCGATCAGTAGGACAAACAGTTTTAAGGAGTTGTAGTGATCGAGTAGTTAAGGCTACAAATATACAAAACTAGTCATAAATAGTTTTCTTTCTATATTAAACCTCTCTATTTACTTTTTAATGTATTTTCTTGATTTGGGCTTGTCCTAAAAGGGGATCTCTTGTCAAGATATCTTGTTTGTCATGCATATTGAATGAATTGTTCATGTTTGTACCTTTAAATAATTTATTTGAAATAACATTTATATGGATTTCAGGGTAAAAAATCGAATCGAAGAAAACATAAATCATCATCATTATCAATCTGTTGTTGTATTTTGGGAATAAAATTTTTCGTTCATTAATAGTAAAATTATAAAATTGCTGTTTGTCCTTTGAATTTATTGTCAATTATATACATAAAATGTGTAAACACTGATGCCAGAGATTTTGCTTTGTTTTTTAATACCGTTAAAATGAATGAATCTTTAACGAAAAGGAGTGTAACCTTACAACAGATTTGATTGGATGTCATTTTTTCCTTTTTGAAAATCTCTTTTTGTAATGGATATGAGGATTTTACCATGATCTCGGAAATATTGTTTTTGGTGCTTATCGAACAACCGGAAGTACATTGCAACTGTAAAGAGGTTAGTTCACACTGTCTATAATTTTATACCATATAATCTTCACATACACGTACTACAGCACAATGATTTAAAATCGTTTCAAAACGAAATTACTATCAGTACGACACTGTTGATGCACCGAATTGTCCGCTGTTTTTGTCTGGTGCTGAAAATTATTATTAAATCAGATCTCCGGTGTTACATTACTGGAATTCTTGACACAAGACAATTGTGTCTGGTGCGAAAAAGTGAGGTTTTAACACCGGACATACATACTGATCCACGTCCGGTGTTTGGATTGTCCCGGTGACAAATAGTTTTCTCGTTCCACACCTGACATTCACGCCTGGTGCTTTCGTAAGCCCGGTACGTCGGCAAGGGCGTCATTTAGAAATGAGGCTTGTGACCAATGTAAAGTTAGGAGTGAGTAATTCTTTTTAGTTCAAGCATTTTCTGGACGTAATATACTATAAAGAATATAATAAAGTCAGTAATATCGTTTTTATCTTGCATTTTCTGTCTTTTCTGTCTCTTGTTTTATTTGTCTAAATCTCGACTGACTATTGACAACGTCTGATCAGCGCTTTACCGCCCTCAATCTTGCGCGCTAAAGATTTAGACAATTCCAAATCATTTTAGTCACTCTACCGTCTTCAATAGACATTTAAACTTGCTATTGTTTTATGTCCGTAGTAATAATAATAATAATAATAATAATAATAATAATAATGATATATTTCTGGCATTTCCAAAATTTACATTTGGCTCTTCACCTGAAAATTCTGTATATAATATATGTGCAATGTCTAGAAAAAAATTGTAAAATAACCTGGTAGTATACTGAAGAAAAATTGGGGCCGTATGCGGACAAGCAGATAGGGACGAAGCGGTGGGCTAGTATGACGAATAAAATGATTAGGATTAAGAAGTATAAGGGGTAAAATGTGAATAGTGGTAGAGCTAGACTAAAACCTAAACAAATCCGAGTATCTGAGTATGCTAGCTGAGGCCATCGCAATGTGTGCTATTATAAAAAATTAACGAATATATTAAAAAAAAAAAAATACTAACATAATGTTATAAGCTAGACTAGACTAAGGTTCAAGTACTATTGGTGGCTAGAGGTAAAGTAAGCGACAAAATAGATCTAAGAACTCGGTGAGATAGAATCGCGACAGAGCGTAAGATAGAATGAGTAAAACTTGCATAGATTGCAACACCGAAGGCTGTGTAAAAGTGTACTGGACCTTGAAAAACACGACCAGTATTTAGACATAAATTAAAGAGCTATCAACTATCTAAATTAAATTAATTGAAAATAATTAAACATCAAATGGAAAAAAAAAAAAAAAAACTTCATAGAGCTAGAATATAATAAAGTCATATATATGCACTGAAGAAAAATACAGACTAAGTAAACCTAAGAACAAATGGGCTAAATCTAAAATCAGAATGGAGACTAAGGAACCAAGGCTGCGAGTAGGGATATTAGAAGAATTGAAATCAGAATTAATTTAAAACTAAAATGGCGCGTGAATCAAATCGAGAATTAGACTAAAACTAGGTATAAGAAATAATATAACATAGAAAGCACCAGCTAGGAAATAGCGAGTAGCAACGCAGGGACTACAGTTGGTAGAATATGGTACTACTGCAAGCTCCTAGCTAGGGCTTTGTCGAAAAAATATTTTTTTGTTTCTTGACAAAAGGCTTTGTAAGTTTCTGAGTCACGACAGTTAACAGGTAGTTCATTAAAAATTTTAGAAGCTTCAGATTCAAAGGAACCACTAACATTACAGGTTTCACGCAATTTAGTTCCACCAATTACATCCGTTCGAGTCTTGGCTTGCACATATTTCTCCATAGGGAGGAATTTGGGCCAGTCATTCATATTCACTGATTTCCACGCAAGTTTAGCCAAACTGTACTCGGTCCGTTCTTTGACAGGTAGCCATTTCATATCTATTACGTCAGACTTGCGAGAGTAGCTCTTCCGGACGAAGCTAGCTGTGGCATTTTGGACTCTTTGTAATTGGTTGAATAGATATTGTGGTGCGTTGTGAATTACGGTATTACCATAGTCTATTTTACTCAATACAAGAGATTCTGCCAATTGGCGTCGTACACGGTATGGTAAATATCGTTTGATGAGGGATAGACTCTTCAGCGTGCCATATGCTTTAGTGACGATTTTTTTGACATGTTCATTCCATGTTAGGTTTTCGGTGAAGATGATTCCTAACAGCTTGAATAGGGGAACACGCTCAATCACATTTTCGTTATTTGACTTGATTTCGAATTCAAAATTATGCCTCCTTGCCATTTGAGATGTGGCAAAGAGCATCGATTTAGTTTTTCTGGCGTTAAATATCAAGTTCGAATCCAGCGACCATTTCTCAATTACGCTAATATCAGAGTTCATTTCAGTGACACAATTTTCAAGCTCGTTTGGTTTGGTGTGGCGATATATAGTCGTGTCATCAGCATATTGAACACATTTTGCGGTGGTTTTTGTTGCCATGTCGTACACGTAAATGTTGAAGAGAATGGGTCCAAGTATGCTTCCTTGGGGGACGCCATTAGTAACTGTGAGAATGGATGACTTCTTGTCGTTGATCTGTACGTACTGAAGTCGATTGCTTAGATAGTTGGAGATAACATAGAGTGACTTTTTTGAGAATCGTAGTGTGTGAAGTTTTTTGATAAGAGTTTCAAAATCAACTGTATCAAATGCTTTTGAAAAGTCAGCGAGAACTGCAAGAGTGATTTCGCCTCGATTCATCGCTTTCAGGATGTCGTTTTTGATTTTGATGCAGGTGGTTATTGTGCAGTGACCCTTTCGAAAACCAGATTGATGTATTGATAGTAGTTCTTCACTTTCTAGATAGTTTGTCATTTGTGTCATGATCAGTCTCTCGTATACTTTTGAAAGGATCGGTAATATGGAGATTGGACGGTAGTCGCTCGGATCAGCGGGTGACTCAATTTTAGGAATAGGGCTGATTTTCGAGATCTTCCACTGGCTAGGAAAGACGGATTGTCGAATGGAAGAGTTGATAATATGGCAAATGGGACTACAGATTTCATCGATGGCGAGTTTAATGTATTTCGACGGTATCTGGTCATGGCCGGTTGAGCAGTCGTTTCGAAGATTACATAAGGCTTTACGAACGTCAGCGTAGGAAACTTCGTTTATGTCGAATGGAATGGAATTAATAATGGAATTAAAAGTAATAGTTTACATTAGCTGCAAGTTTTTGACGAGTTATTGAGGCGGAGTTTGCGGCTTAACTTTGAAACCGCCAAATTGAATCTACACGTTTTTTTATAAGAATGGTGCTTTCCGGTGAAATGTTATCCTGTAATATACTAAAACAGTATTCATAGGTTAGGAATCAAACCTAGCCTAAATCTAGCATACAATAGCAAACATTTTTTTATCATTTCTGGGAAATAATCGGCAATTTACAGGCAAAAATACTCTAAAAACGGTATTAACTCCATGATTCAGTTAACTCAACTCACTAAGAGAGAAAAGAACAGTCTGGACCAGTGAAATTACGAGGCCCCCAGTCACCTTTCAAATCACGCAATCACGCAAAAAAATCACATTATCACGGGTTAAATCTCCTTTCTATCGCGCACGCGTTGTTCACGTTGGTTCCTCCGATCACGCACTTTAAAATCTTAAATCACGAAATCATGCACTTTAAAATCTTAAATCACGAAATCACGCACTTTAAAATCTTAAATCATGAAATCACGAACTTAAAAAACGCCAATCACGCTATCACGAAAACCACTTGGGGTGGATTATTATCCGGGTGAAATTGGACGCAGCTTAAAATACACTTGCTTTTTCGCTTTAAACCATAATTTAGTATAAAAACAAGAAGGTAATTCACAAATACCCATCCCCCCAAAAAAATTCTTCCTGGATTTCCATGTAAAAAGAACAAACTCTATTAATAGACTTAATACTTAGATTAACTTGATCAAATTGGATTGGACAAAAAAATGTTCAATGAAGACTTCAATCTTGAATCTGATCTAAACTGGATTAAACTCATAAACATAACTGGATCATTGTGTTCCAAATACTTACTCTAAAACTTAAAACGTGAGGCTTTGTTTTCTATTTCCTGGTCAAAATAGATGGTAATTGACTCATGTTAGACTGTCATTTAAAATTTGTGTAATACAGAAATATTGGTGTTATGTGATAATACGATTATTATTACGGGATAACGTTAGTTTGTATGAAAAATCAAATGCACCCATTTTTTTAAAGGAATATACTTTATAAGAATATTTATGATGAAATCGACCAAAAAATTAAGAATATGGTAAGAATATCGCCAGTATGGAATTTAGCAACTGAACCTAAGAATACCATTGATAAAGCATTTTTACCTTTTGATCATCATTCAACATTTAGTGACATATATAAATAATCTAATTCAGATTGTTCTACATGTTCCATTTGCCTTCAATGTTCTTAACATTTTGAGTTTTAAGCCTAAAAATCTTATTAATTTCACCATATGTAATTATTTAAGAAATCGGATGTTTTAAGAGTCCATAAAGTCTAAAAATGTTCTCAACTTCTTTTTGATATTTTTGCTATCGAAGCCTTATGCTAAAGTTAAAGTCTGAAGCTTAAATCGTAAAGTGGATCCGAGAATATGTTTTACAAGAACATTGTTCGAGTGTAAATGTCCATTATTCACCGATGAAACAAATAGGGGCAACCCCCGGGGGGTTAAAAAAATCATACGCTTACAGTGCACTTTTTCAAAATTTCTCGCCCGTAAGGGCGAAAATCTTTGCAATTTTCCAAGAACATGTGTAATTTTTCCTCCAAAATTGACCAATTTTGTGCCAATTTTGCCAAAAAATTGGCCTTTTATCACAATTTCCTACCCTTACAATGCAGTTCAGTGCAGTTTTGTAATTTCCTACCCTTACAGTGCACTAGCTGAACTATGAAAAACCTACCCTTAACCCTACCTACTGAGAGCTATTTGGGTCCCTTAGAACTGAAAGGGGGGGCACATAGTGCCCCCCGTGGATAACTTAGGATAGGAACATTATTTGGTCATGAAATTTGGTACAGCAATGCTTGAACCTATAACAAACAAATTTATCAAAATTTTTTTTTGAAAATTGAATGCAATTTTTGACGTCATCAATTGTATCAACAATTGGCAAAAATCACCCAAAAAACTCAAAAAAAATGATGTTTCTTAAAATTGCTATTGAAACAGATGGAGAAACACATTCTCCTTCATTTTGCTTTTATTTGAAAGCTTTTACAATGTACTAAATGGAAATTAAAATCTAAATCAACAATTTTGTCTTGACGTTCTACTATAGCGCGCCAAAACCGAAGAAAATGTTTTAAACTTTCAAAACCGCGTAAAATCAGAACATTTCAACTTTTTCAAGTAGGTGATACTTTTTTTTGTCATATTTATATTTGTTTTTTGCTGCTAACTCTCTTTTAACATGTAATAGAAGCATGGCGTTCTAAATTCAAGGCCTAGCAAGCGTGCTTTGACGTCAAAATCCTGTGGACCTAATTAATGATGTCATTGCAGTGTTGACGTCAAAAGAAAGAAAAAAAGTCAAGGTTTTACTATGAAACTTCAAATCTTTCAGAGAGATAGCTACGGAAAATGTTTATCTAGACAATATGATTTAGGAATAAGTTAGTTTATCATTTCTGTTATTTTCACTACGATATCCTAAGTACAATGAAATCTGAACACTGAACACTGAACACTTTCCAAATTCTTTTTCCAATGGATCTGAACGAAATTCTCCAATCGTAACATATTTTTGGTGAGGTGACATAAGAAGATGTTTCGTCAGCTCCACAAGACCATTTAGAGTATGGTGGAGTGCATTTGATGTATCTTTAGTCAATGTTTTCATGCGCTTTCCTCCCGATGTTGGTTAGCGTCTTGATTGAGGGGAGTTTGAAATCGGATCGGAGCCTTGAGTAGAGTGAACGAGATTGAGAAAAGTAGCCGAATGCTCGCATCAGTACTTGCGGAGAATAGAGTTTTTTTCCGACTTGAGGTGGTTTCATAGATTCTATTTGTTCTTGTAAAATGGTTTGATGCCGAGTGAATTCACTATTTTTCAAAAAGCAAAGTGCTTCCTCAAGACACGACCATGAATCGAGATGAGTGATACGATTTTTCGAAAGGGATTTTATGGTACATTGAACACCCATTTTGGTACGCAATGAATCTCAAATCTTTCGATATTTTCAGCGAAAAGATGTATCCTGAGATATATTCACCAGATTGAATCCACTGTTCACCATTGACTTGAAATGCGACAATAGGCAAACCGAGTAAGGTCAATCGATCGGAGTTAGCGATGTCCTCAAATTTTGTTTGTCGCGATTTCTAAACTCTTCCATCTCATCCTCTGCTGGCTGCGGGTTTCGAAAGACGTGCGTTTTGGTGGTCTTGGAGGTGGAAGAGGTTGGGAATGAACTGCGGTAAATTATCAAAATTGATGGGGGTTCGATTGGTCGAGGAAGGCCGTTCTGACCTAAAGAAAGAAATAAACATAGCGTTTAAGAGTAATTGAACTTTGTTTGTAGATTTGTATCTTATGGGCCTATGAGTGAATTATAATACAAATTTTCAACAAAAACAGCATCAGATTTGGATTTTTTATAAGATCGAAAAGTGTTAATAGATAAGCTATGAACAGAGAAAAAACTTATCCGAAGACTTTAGCTGTTCAAATATTCACGAAAGCAATAAGGTTACACACCTGTTCAAAGTAGTGTTTTCTGGCCAATGTTTACGGCAAACCGCGGTGTATTGTTATTAGGACGATCTCTTCGGAAGGTCGGAATGGATTTGATCCAGCGCTGCCTTTCCTAGAGCTTTTCTTCTTGCTTGGGAAACCATACATTGGAATTTTACGAAAATCGGCTAATTTTTTCATCCTGATTCTTATTATCATTTTGGACGCTTTACTTTTGGTATTAGCTTTGCAGCCAAGCACAATGCATTTTCTACCCATTTTTTCGGTGTTGTTTTTCTTGCACGACGTCAAAAATGGGTGTGAACGTTAGATTTTTTTCTTTCTTTTGACGCAACAATGCAATACATCATTAATTAGGTCCACAGATTTGACGTCAAGCACGCTTGCTAGGCCTGAATTAGAACGCCATAAAGAAGCAATAAAAAAGAAATGGACCATTAAGTAATACCTGGTACATGTTATAGTATCTTGGAGTAAGCTCATAAAAAAGAGCAAAATAGCCTGCGCTGCAGTTGTGGGATGGTAGTGGTCACCGACAAACCTGTAATTGGGACTAAAATAATTGACCAATGAGAAAAATTTTTTAACCAAAACATTCCCCATAAAATTTGATGAAAAGTCATAAAATTTCAGTTTCATAGCCTCACTAGTTAAAAAATGCCAGCCAATTTTCTAACAGGGGGGGCACAAAGTGCCCCCCCTCTCAGTAGGTAGGGTTAAGGGCGGAACGTCTGGTAGGTCATTTACCTTGAGTGCCCCCCCCCCCCGGGGGCAACCCGTGCAGTCTTTTAACTTCAAATGTCTGTAACTTTACAAAAAAAAATCGAGTGGAAAACTTTGGAGCTTTTTCCAGGACCATTCATTACGTAACGTTTTCTACGGAAACTCCAGTTTTTGCCAGAAGTTGTAAATTTCAAACATTTTTTTTTCTAGATTAAAATTTTCCGATACTGGAAAAACCGGGGTATTCCCATAGACAACATTAAGTCTTGAATATCTTGAATTAAAGAGAATAGACGAAAGCTAAATAGGGGGTCCCGAGATTTGTTCCAGTTCCATGGTATATTCGCTGACGTCAGCACGGGTTTTAATTGGTTTAAAAGATTCGAAAGAGAAAACTAAAGTTCTTCTGAGTTATGAACGTTTATTTTCGAACGTTTTTCTGACGTTAAGACATTATAGCGTCTTCTTTTTCGAACTCCAAACCAGAATTGACGTCACAAAAAAAAAAAAAAAACTCGGCGTTTTTTAAAAAGAATTTTATTAAGCCTTTTGTCGTTCTCTTTAAGTAATGAAACTACACTTAAAAAAATTGCTAAAATTATTTCAAGAGAAAGATCGGGACTAAGAGCAGAAAAAATCCTCGGTGACCTTCAATCCAAAGACTGGTTTGTTTTCCAATAGTAGACTTATCTACTTAAAGGTAAAAACACTCTTACTCCTGTTAATAGAGTTTTAGAAAAAATTTGTG